>NC_062537.1:2754276-2861776 GCF_022655615.1 Tachysurus fulvidraco
TGTTGACATTGGCTGAGCATATTAACAAAAGCCTTTGTGTGTGTGTGTGTGTGTGTGTGTGTGTGTGTGTGTGTGTGTGTGTGTGTGTATACATCTCAGAGGAGTTTGATAAGGAGACAGGCCAGGTGCTGAGGGGCCTAGATAGGCTGCCTCCAGACCTGAAGGAGTATGTGAAGGAGGACAACCAGCATTTTGAGCGTGAGCTGGAGGAGTGGGATGCCATGCAGGCCAGGAAGGCCCAGCAGGAGAAGCTGGCCATCGCCGCCGCCGCCGCAGCTGCCACTGCCGCTGCGTCGTCCCGTCCCATGAGCACCGAGTCCACCCCAGCTGACAACACGGGTCAGCCGACAACACACACCGTACATGTAAACAAACAAGTGTGAAGTCCGAGAGCAGAGTAATGGGACGTGCAGAACGCTTCCACACAGCCATCATGTGGGAACATGTAACTTATCTGAACACTTATTTTTATCTCTTACCTGGAGGTGATAGCATTACGAAAGTTAGACAAACATTGCCTGCTGTGGCATAATCTGATCTCCCCGATCGGTGACATCACCTCAGCTTACATTTAATGAGTGTCGCAACTGCCAACACAATTGGGTTTACACAATTCAGATTATTATTATTTTTTATCCAAAAATGAATGTCCTATTTATATTGAAATTATTTCCCAGCACAGTAATGAACAACACGATGGTGTGGTATTAAGTATACCAAGTTAACCAGACTTATAACCAGAATACCAAGTCCTATGTGTTGCTTTTGAAATGAAATAAAACGTATTAGATCGAGCAAATTCTTTATAAAGCTGTCATTTTTTTATGCTGCTTTACAGGCAGAGCTGCCGTTATAGAAAATTCGACGATTTCTAATCATTCAGTGTTACGTGTTAGCGGAGGATAGTTGCAGAGGATTTTGACAAACCAAATTATGCTGTGCTAATTTTTGTTTTTGGTTATAAATGTAATGCATTTGTATAGCAGTAAGCTAACAGGTGGACGGAAACCCCTTCACGTATTGCGGAGAAAGTCCGAATGAGTTGCTGAGTGTGTGTGTGTGTGTGTGTGTGTGTGTGTGTGTGTGTGTGTGTGTGTGTGTGTGTGTGTGTGTGTGTGTGTGTGTGTGCTCTCAGCTTGCCAGCAGGACCCGGACTACATGGAGCAGCCGTCGCCCACAGACGACTCTAAACACCTGCAGGAGGACACGGAGAGAGCCATCAACAAAGCTGCAGCTGAACAGGATGAAAAGAATCCAGAGACTTTGCTTTACGCTGTAAGAAAACACACACACACACACACACACACACACACACAGATCCAGACGAGTGGTGTCTGGGTCAGTTCCTCTGGGGCCATTTAGCTCGTTTTCTCTCTTTTTCTAATGAACTCAGAGAACCTGCTGGGACACACTGTTGGATTAGGTTTGACGGGGAAATAAGTGTCTACATCGGGGATTAAAAAGCTGTCTTATTTCTCTGATCCATTTATTTGCTATATTTTACTGACAGCTCAGATGTTGCTTTATATCTTTCCTATAATTATATCGAACATCACATTTCCCCCGAGTTTTTATTTGCTTGCTTACTTTACTTCCTTATCATCTATTCGTTTATTTGACCCGTAGCTCCAAAGTCATACGAGATAAACGTATAGCAGTAATAACTTCAGGTCAATCAACACGGACGTAGTCGTCGATTCGGTCGAATCTATAACGTTAACTGTACGGATCAAGAAAGTAAATATCATAAAACTCAAAGAAAAAAAAGTCTCTAAATCTCTTTCGTCTTATTATTTAGATCACAGAGAGACAGCCAGCATTAAATAACCTGCTTGAAACTTTGCTTTTAACCTGTCTTTAATGTGTAGTTACTTTTCACGTGAGAACAAAACGGTGCCCTTGTGAGAGTCTCATGAGAGAACGTTTTTCACCGAGCACTTCTGAAGCACTTTTTTCCTCCAGTAAAGTATGTATAAGATTCCTTTCTGTGCTTTTGTGCTTTAGAAAGAATGAATACAAAAGTGCAACAGAGATGCAACGTTTCTTCATTAAGTAGCACAGACCGTACTTATCTCTCGACCCTGACATCGACCGCTCGGGTTCAAGGAGCGATATCTTGAATAGTTCTTAAAAAACTAATAATAACGATTGAATAACCATCCTGGATTTTTTCATTTCCATCCTTCATGATAAGTCGTTTTGTTCTGTGCCGCGATACAAAGGTCTCTACGGAATCTCGAGTCCCTTGAGTCGGTGTTTAGGGAGCGGAATAAATGTCATGCTTTCCTTACTCGGCTATTATCTGCGTTTGTACTTTTTTCATTTCTAATTGTTTTTGTATCATGTTATAATCTACGCCTTCTTTCCTCCTCAAGGCTACAGTTTGAATAAATGAGTATTGTGCCCTGAATTTGTACACACACACACACACACACACACACACACACACACACACACACACATATATATATATATATATGTATGTCAGTTCTTATTTTCCATTTCTTCTTTCACAGAAAGTTCTTCTTTCACCGTCTGTCTCTGTTCTGTCTGTCCCTCTTGTTCCATTTCTTCACCCCTGTCCCTGCAGGCGGAGTCCACCTCCAACGCATCCCCTGCTCAAACCCCTCCCCCTGACCCCGCACAGGAAGACTCCGCCTCCACCGCAGCCACCCCAAATCGCGTGGTGGAGGTGGCCATTCCTCATGTAGGAACTTTCGTAATTCAATCCCGAGAAGGGGGGTACGATGACGAGGTAGCAGCCGTTCCTGACGGCGTTTGTGTGTGATGTGGGGTTTTTCCAGACCTGCGTCATTAACAGCTTGCTTGCATCTCTGAAGCTCTTGTGCTTCTCAGAATAGCGAACACGTAGACCACTCAGACCGACCGACGCTTCGTTTTTAACTAATCTGACTGAGTTTGGAACATTTTTGTAGCATGTAACTATTTCACAGGAATGTTTCTGTTTATAACGCAGAAATGAAGTGTAGTTCTAACCAGACAGGAAAAGCTTCCGTGTGTTAAATGCACTTAGAGGTCTTCACGGGTCCACTTAGATCCGAAAACCCGAGGCCCGACCCGAGACCCGAGCGGGTTCGGGTCTAAAAGTTTCACGTGTACCTCGGACACGGGTCGGGTCTAATAATAGCGGCATCGGGTCTCGGGTAATTTAAAATAAATGTGTTTTTACCGAACGGACCCGAGAAGACCCGAACTACTGTATCTCGTGTGTGTGCATCGACTCGAGTCCTTTTCCAATCTCTTCTCTGTTTGCCAAGACCGCTTGCGACATCGTGTGACTGGCGGTAAGCTAATATTCGTTGAAACAGACCTGTTAATCTTTTGAATCCACTCTGTAGCAGTTACTTTAGTTTAGAGTTATGCGACATTCGGGTCCAGTCGGGTTAAAAAAAATTGCCGTCGGGTCGGACTCGGGTCTAATTTTTTCGGGTTTGTCTCGGGTCGGGTCTTTCTTAAAAAAATATAAATTATGCACGTCGGGTTCGGGTAAAAAGTGCTTCGGGTCACTTCGGGTCGGGTACATTTTTTTAGACCCGAGAAGACCATGGTGAAGGTTTCTGTGAGCCTTTATGGAAGGAGTCCCCAGTGTCAGTGTTCTGTAACAGCTCGAAGTCAGAGCCGTACCGTCGGCACCAGGTTTTAGATCAGATGACGTCGTGCTTTGTGGTTTCTCTCTCTAATAGAATTATTAGCCCGTACCGACAGTGACGTCTATTAGAGATGCATACAGAGATTTTAGATCTCAGCTGCCTGCAATTTGAGACTAGCCAACATGAGACTGATTGGATTAGGCACCGGAGACATTAGGATACCGCATGCTTTTCCTGTAGTCTTAGTTTGCAGCAAGTTTGCTATGGTATGTATGTATGTGCCTGTTTGTGTGGTGATGAATTCGCTGACTGACTAAATTCGTGGTGTGATTAGCATCCCTGTATGACTGATGAGGATAGTATTAACATGGTTTCCTTCCTCGGGCAGACCATGATGACTCCAGACATGCAGGGTATTATAATGGCCATTGGCAAAGCCAGGAGTGTGTATGACAAGTCTGGTCCTGAAGCAGCCTTTTTCAAGGTACTTTTCATACTATTTGTGTTAGTAAGACTGCAGATCCAGTCACTGTGCTAACAAAACGGTTTAACCGAGTTCATCCGAGCGCTTGCCAATAAAACCACGCGATCTCATTCGACTGAGTTTCTGACAGACACACTGTTATCTGTTAACACGGACAAAAGGATGTGACCGATATAAAAGCTAAAAGTTTCTTCCTCGCTACTCAGTTTGGTGTCATTTTGCACCAGCAGACACGGCCCCGAGAGTCGTATAACGTAGATAGGGGTCCAAGCACTTAATCTGAAATCTTATAGTTTAGTTTAAGCCTCCACATAGTGCTGGAAGATTTGTCGGGATTCTTTGTTCCTCCTTCTCGTCTTCTACATAAAAGGAGGCCAAACTAAGTCATTATGACATAAACTTGGCACGTGGTATGGGTCTGATTTTTTTGCGACGGTGCAGTTTTGTGTCGGCCGTATTTCCAGAACCGTGAGGCAAAAAGACAAGTGAATCGTTAAGCTCAATAGTCAGGATCCGTATAAGGTTATTAAAGGAACACGTTATGGGATGCAACACACTTTGTTTGGGTTGACCTTAAAGCTGCGAACACGTCTAAATCGTTCAGTTTGAAAGCCATAGCGATAGTTCGGACTTTCTCAGCGCTTCCAGATACGATCGTCGCTCATCTCGCGTCTCAGGTCCCTACTTTTACTGTACATGTACTGTACAGTTAACGTGCATCAAATTCGGAAGTGGTAGCCAACATCCTGCTACCCTACTTCACTTAGCATCGGTCGAATGTCAGTAAACATGGATGTCATTTCTTTTATTCTGTACTCTAATATTTCTTTTTTGCTGAGATATTTCTGAACAAATAACTTGTTGCACAGCATTTCATCCTCAGCTGCATCCCGTCGATACGTCTACGTCCGGTTTAATTTTATTGACGTTCGTTTTAAAGCCGTGGATTTGATTGCCTTTTGGCCGCCCGCGTCTTCCCCCCTTTTTTTTTTTTTAATTGTTCTAACTTATTCCTACATCTGTCCTGCTTTGACGTGTTGACTGGCACCGCCACCTTGACTGTGAGTCAGATGACTGACAGCTCTTAAGACGCTAATCGTCTATTTCAGTGGGCTGTGACGGTGCCTGTGCTGGAATAGCGGTTGACGGATAAATCATCGGCGGCGGTCAAACTCTCGCAACTCTCGCTGTTGTGATCTGAATCATTTTTGAGTCCCAGCGAGAGCTGCCATCTGTTTTTCAGTCTGTCAAGAAAGATGTCTAATCGTTGATATACATTCGTTGCTTTTTTTTTCTTTCTCTCTCTCTCTCCCTCCGCTCAATCTATGAGACATCAATCGGACCACGAGTAATACACGACTGTGTTTATTAACGCGTGCTTGCAGAGTCTCAGACGAAAGGATCGTTTAAATGTGTTGTATGTAGAATATATTAACATGGTCATGTTCGTGATTGATCTCTTACTGTAAGCGACTTGCACCTTCTGCAAAAGTGAGTTGTGAGTCTGATGTCGGTTTGCAGTTAGTCAGGTGGGGAAATTTTTGGAAGTACTCGATCTTGGCTCAAGAGACGAAAGACTTTTTTTTTTTTTTTTTTTCTCTCCTGCTTCCTTAGCCTCTGGTACCTAATGAACATTTTTGCTGTATTTTATATACACCGTTTTATATATACACCATTTGTTCTGTTATTTTTATTTCTGAAATGAATCAGCAGAGCGACTAAACTTCACAATCTTCAGCGGGTACCCTTCTGTCCGTGTTATAAAGGTCGTCATCTTGCGTGTTAGCCCGTGCTGTTGAAAGTTGTATAAAAGCAATGCTAGCAGCACCACTTTAGCGCTCGTGGTACGTGGTATATCTTTTCGAAGCGGCACAGCGGCGTGTAAGTTCACACTTCGCACATTTCTCCTCTGTAACCTTTTTTTTTTTTTTTTTTTTAATGTCTGACTGGTTCTTTACTGTCAGTGTTGCTGGTGTTGGTTGCATTACCAGTCAATCGTTGTGAGAATACAAACCCTCACACTTGGGGAAACTGCAGTCTCTCCACTTTTGGCTAACACTAATTAACAGTTTTTACAGATTGTTGTTTCCTGTCAGATAAAACTAGTTTGTTTTGTTTTTAATTTGTCTTCCTGTGACGTTCGTTTCCTCTTCTCTTCCTGTTTGTCCGCCAGGCCCTTAAAGTGGAGTACACTCGTTTGGTGCGATTAGCGCAGGAGGACACGGCGCCTCAAAACGACCATCGGCTGCAGCACGTCATCGTTTACTTAATCCACAACCATGCGCCCAAGAAGATCCTGGAGAGAACCCTGCTCATGCAGTTCGCAGACAGAAACCTTGGCTTCGACGAGAGGTAAAAAGCTGCGTACAATTTAAATATTATCAACGTACCGTGTTTGCCAGACTACATCGACTATATATGAAGTCATTAATAATGTTACAATCAGCCTGATATTAAAGTCGGGTTTGTTTTATAAGACTAAACATAAACTGAAAACGGATTTACGGTGCTTTTGTTTGAGTCGATGTTTGTTTTAGAAAATTAGTAAATAGCTAAATGACGTCATCCGGACGATTCCGGTCACCGCCGCTATAACTCCAGATCCTCTGGTATTGTGACGCTGTGTCTGTTTTCTTGCTGGACCGTTCGAAAAACTTTTTTGTGGGATGTGGCAGAAAAATCAGCTATCTACATGTTTTATTTTATTTATTTATTTATTTTATTTTATCTACTCACAAACCAAAGTATGGCTCTGTTCTTCAGTGCCTGGTCTCTTCCCCCTGTAGGCTTGTACCAGGCCGAGTGTGCCACACAAGCCATATTTATGAGCGAATTGATTTCCTCCCCCTCTATTTTGAGGAGCGTAATTAGATTTATGCGTGCGGGGCCCAAACACACAGCTCCGGAGTGCAGTTTTCCATTTTGCTCACAGTAATAAAGTATGATTCATAGCCTCAGGCACGAGGCCTCGGGACACGGCTCACCGTCTAACGGTCTCATTTCTCAGATTAGCTCGTGAGTCATTCCCGCTGCACACACCGAGCTCTAATGGAGATGTGCTTTCTCGTTTAGATGTAAGAGCATCATGAAGGTGGCGCGCTCCAAGCTCGAGCTCATCAAGCCCGACGAAATCAACATGGAGGAGTACGAGGTCAGCGGTTTCCCCACCACTCAAGTCAAATTATTATTATCCCTGTACTGCATTCTTATGATTGGCTCATTTTAAGCTTTAAGCCTTTTTCTTAGCTGTTTGTTCGTGTGTCTATCGAAGTATTTGCTCTTAGAACTGAACGTTCTGCATCGTTTCTGATTTCCATCGACCGGAATTTCATCACGACCCATTTTAATCCTAAACGGCGATTGTTAAAAATGTGTTGGTTACCGATCAACGAGAGCAACTATGTAACACAGAAATGACCGTTTAAACTGTGGTGTTTGTATGATGTTTAGCTTCTAGCCTTCGAGTGCTAAAGCCAAAGCCTTATCCTTACTTCCTGGTCAAATCTCACCTGAGTAATGTAGACTTCTACCTAAGAGCTGTTGCTGTAGTCATCAAAACACTCCCTGTGCTAAAATTCCTTCGATCGCGGCCAGAGCGTATGTCGTATTACGTTTGGAAAAGCTCGCCGTGCAACAGCGTTCGTTTAAAAGTCCTTTAAACCACCGTAAATTCACACAGAAGTGCTTCCAGCCAATCATATTGCAGCTTGCGAGATGCTAAAGCGTGCGTGCAAAATCGAATAGGTTTACAAAGCGTATAGGGTGCGTGAGGAGCACGAGAGGCAAAGATTATGGATACAGTAGAAAATAAGTCAGGGTTATTTATATGTAAACACAAATAAACTGTTAGAGTTGTGAGTGAAGAGTTCTTTTGATTCCGCTTTACATGTGAGCATAAAAAAAAATGAAAAAGTGCCATGTTAAATCATTTCTGATTTATTGTAACTGGTTGTTTTCTGTGAGCTGATTGTAGTTTTGTGTGAATAGACGTGGCATCAGGACTACAGGAATTTCCGCGAGACCACCGTCTTCCTAATGATCGGCCTTGAGATGTTTCAGAAGAAAAGGTAAACGCGCAACTGAGAAAACTGACCTTCCCAAGGATACGGTCCTGCCTTTTTTAATCTCCACCAGGGGGCCTCGTAGCCTCTGTTATGTTCTAAGGGTTGAGGCCTTGTGAGAAATTTCATTCTTTTAATTAGTGCATTTAATTATGGATTATTTGTAACAGTCGCAAATGACAATTAAATGCAACCGGGTCAGGAACGGTTTAATAATAATAATAATAATAATAATAATAATAATCTGTGTTCTGTAATATACCAGAGTCCATTTCACTGTAAATCTTTGTATAAATGTCTGTGTTGGTTGTAGCTGCACTGTGATCCTTTTCTTCTTCTGTTGCAGTTATGTGGAGGCGTTGATGTACCTGGTGTACTCGTATCAGTACAACAAAGAGCTGCTGTCCAAAGGGCCGTACCGAGGGCATGACGAAGAGCTCATAGGCCATTATCGCAGAGAGTGCCTGCTGGTGAGTGTGCGGGTGTGTGTGTGGGGTGTGTGTGTGTGTGTGGGTGCATCAGCTCCAGCGCAGCCTTTTGCCCCTGAGGTCAGAACTACTTCAGCCCTCCCATATGTGTCTCACAGCTGCGTGGAGCTGCATTTTCCTTCACAAATGCATTAAAATGATTAGACATAAAGTTCAATTATGAGAGAAATTACTCAGAGTTTAAACTTTGACCAGCTTAGGCTTAAAGGACATTTAATTAATTTGACTAATGTGGCAGTGTTTAAGCAAATAAAATACTGAACCACCGTATAAAGTACGTGTTTCAACAATGGTTTGGATTCAGAGTGCAGGAGTGCTTTTTGCGGAACTCAGAAGTGGTTAGGAAACTGTTTAAAGTTTGCTGTCAACATTAGAACCGGCTCAAATTTATTAATCCATTCATCATCTGATTTTATTGGTGCAAAGACAACGTTGAAACCCTGCCATCACCATTAATCAGTACTAACACACACACACAAAGATCTAACACACCCACTGCCCTAGTTTATATTACCCCAAATAATTAAAGAATGATGCAATGAATTTTAAATCAAAACCAAAAAGTGTAATCCAACCTGGCTGAAATATGAGATGTGCTCGAAAAGATCTTTAAAACTCAAGTATTTTATTTTGCACTCTGTGTGTGTGTGTGTGTGTGTGTGTGTGTGTGAGAGAGAGAGAGAGTTCGCTCGCACTTTAAATGAACACACAAATGTGTGCTTAAGCTTGATGAAGCCTTTATGCAGTCTCTCTGAAACGGATACAAAAAGTGTCTACAGCTCTGTCTTGGTTTTTAAGCTATGAGGCCTTGCTATCAGATTAGAGGAAAGGCAGAAAAACTGTACCGAAACACATCACATCGTTTCAATTTGTGTTTTCATCATACAGCTGACCCATGGGAACTGTAGACAATCCCTCTGGCCTTTTTCACTCTCTTTCTCTCTCTGAGCTCATTAAAAGTGTTTGACTTTAATGACTATAGTGTGTGTACGTTTGGAAAGGGTGTGTATCTAAAGTGAGCTTATAAGTCATAGGTTTGATTGCGTTTACTGTCGCACTTAAAAGCGGACGAGGGTTTGAGTTCCCTGTCCGTTTTGTTAACTTTATCGAATAATTATCGGCCATGCTGTGTGTGTGTGTGTGTGTGTGTGTGCGTGCGTGCGTGCGTCCTTCTTTCTTTCAGTGTGTGCTCTTTCTAAGAACTTTAGGACCTGTGTGTGTGTGTGTGTGTGTGTGCGTGCACCCAGTAACCCTAAACGGCTATTGTGCTCTAATGTAATCATCGGGCTGCGACTAGGAAGCAGACGCTGCTGCGAGTGTAAACACATTACCATGCTGTTGTCCTCGTTTCACCTCCGCCATTTTGGAGCTGTGCAGGGGCTCTGGCTCACACTCAAGTCCTGACTATTTCCCCCGCTGCTCTGCTTTAATTGGAAATACTGCTAACATTGACAGAGCTAATGTACTGTGCTGCTTTTCTTCCAAAAAACCCCACCCCCCACCCCCTTTAATGCGACACACGCCTATTCGCTAATTCCGCAGTTGACTAGCAGAGTCCTGCAAGGTCAACAAGGTTGCTTGTGCCGCAGGGCTCTTGAGAGCAGCCACAGTCGCATCAGCAGGCACGTCTGCCTTTAAGTAAATAAGTGAAAAAAGTGCACTAGATCATTTCTAGATGGATGAGAATACTACTGGAGAGACATGCACAAGGCAGGAGTTTTTCTCTGAATGGTACATAACTCGCATACGCGTGCATGTATGATCTTCGCAGAAACTGAACGAGCGCGCGGCGGCCATGTTTGAGAGCGGCGAGGAGCTGGAGGTGAACAATGGACTGAGCATCATGAACGAGCTGGTGGTGCCGTGCATCCCTCTGCTGCTGCTCGACGAGATGGAGAAGGACATGGTGGCAGTAGAGGACATGAGGAACCGCTGGTGCTCATATCTGGGCCAGGAGATGGAGCGTAAGTGTTTTACAGAAGACCCTTAAAGACGCTAACACCTGATGTGTATTAACGATTAAAACAAACATAAAGAAGACATACGGAAACTTCTCAGAACTGAGCACCACTCAGGCATAACCACTTCTTAATTCTATAAACTCTGACAATGTTTTTCGATGAAATGATATAAAAAAAATTACACGTTAGTTTCCTGTACACTTTTACACCAAATCGGTCAAATTTTCCTCATTAGTTAGTCTCGAAATTAAAATGCCAATGTAGATAATAAGGAAGGAAAGAATTTCAACATCAACAGCAGAGTAAATCCTTGTTGCAGTTTGATATCGAGTTTGAAGTCACGCTAGGGCTTTATTATATTTCAAGCATCTCATAAAATCTTTTCTAGCTCTGGGACATCCTTTTGTCCTTTGTGTTCAAACGATTTAGCTAATAAACTATATTTGGGACAAACATCGTCTTAAATTTACGCACAAAATAAGTTTTGTACGTCAAACAGAATGTGTTCATGTGGAGTCGCCCGAAGCTCCGGAACATTTCAATTTTACACTGAAATGATGAATAAGAATTTTGATGGTGTTTAACAGCCTAAAATATGAATAGTGAGTTCTATATGGAGAAAAATACTCAGTTATTAACATTTTTACATAATGCGAGATTCCTACACGATAGAAATTGTGTGTAGATTATTTGTGAAGTATGCATTTCAGTAGCGTCATGTTAGATGACACAAATATATGGAAATATTACAAAAATTCAGTTAGTGTTCAAACAGAGAAGTTTGGGCCGATGGAAATACATTAAAATACCTGGGAGTCAAATAATTTTGAGAATAATTTAGGCGAATAGAAATTAAAAACTGAGATGCATGAAGAATACACTGTGTTTGTATATTATGGCAGCGTTGATTTGTTACTCGGAAATTCCTTCTTTTGTTTAATTGCAAAAACATCGGTTATAAATTATACATTTTGAAAGTTTAACACAAACACACTCTGTTTTTTAAAGGCTTATGTGAGGCGGCTAATTCATTAGTAATGATGCCGTTTAGAGCTACAAGCCAATCGGCATGCTGCTGTGCGTGTAACGTCTGTGTTGTGTTTTATTTGATAGTTTCACAGTACATTACTGCAAATTAAACCAGTTTGCATTAACAAAAATCTTTTGACCTTCGTGAACACGAGTATTCCTCTGAGCTAAGAGCCATTTTATTTATTTCTTTTTTTTACATTCAGTGAAAAGCAGCCATTTGTCAACAAACTATTTTTGCTCAGCTCACATGACCACAGAATTTGGGCCACAATCTGTTGTTTATTGTTCTGTATCTAAAGGCATTCCTCTCATTTCTTTGCAGCTAACCTTCAGGAGAAACTGACCGATTTCCTCCCCAAGTTGCTCGACTGCTCCGCAGAGATCAGGAGCTTCTCCGAGCCGCCCAAGCTTCCGTCGTACTCCACCCTGGAGATGTGCGAGCGCTTCGGCCGCATCATGGCGTCCCTCACGGTCAACCGAACACCCGCCGACGGAAGATGAGCCCTTCACGGACTTCTCTTAACCCCCCAAAGCCTTCCTCCAAAGCAGGGCTGCTTCAGCTGTTACTTCTCTTTTGTTCTCATATTATATCATCTTTATCCGTATCATTATCACTAGCATTTGGAGTTTTCGCTCATCTGTTAAAGCTACTATGGCACAGAGAAGAAGGAAAATGAGCGTTAACATGGTGGGATTACAAACTTCACAGCTTAGAATTTACAGCATGCTGCTCTGGCTTTATCAAGCGAGGTTGAAAATGTATTTGGTTATTTTATTGTTGTTTTTATTAACAATTTTTTTTTGAGTCAGCTGTTTTTTTGGAGTAAAAAGGAAAGACATGCTGCTCAGCCACTCCTTTATTACAGAATTTCCGCACTCGTTTTGTTTTTCTAATTAATGGGACTGAACGTGAAGACCAGGAGAGTCGGAGATGGCTCGAGATGTATAGAGAAGTGTGTATAGGTCTTTGACCTGAGGACTGCAACTCTCAAAAGTTTTAAGCGCTGTGCTAGGCAGCCGTGGGCATGCCCCACAGCTTGTTAATAAATTGAGAGAATAAAGTTTTATTTATGGCGCTTTTAGGCCAGATATCTGTTTTGCTCAATTAAAGCTTGTTATTTTGAATTAAGTGGGCTTCAAATGAAAGTGTGACACATTTATTGGAAGAAGGGATTGGGTGGGCACATTCCTTTGTATGAACATGATAGTAGAGTTTTGCAATCCATTTGGCTGTTTATAAATCTTCAGTTCTGCACATTCACAGCCATCCCAGTTATCCAAACGTGTTGCTTTGCTCTACAGAAAACAGGAGTAGGTGTTTCGTTCGTGCATTCCTGAAAACATTTCCTGTAGGGAAAGAAGGGGCCACGTTTCCTGCCACACAGAACTTTGGCCTCATGGGCCATGACACAGTCATGCTTTGATTCTAAACACCTTGCTGACCATGATCATATTATATTAAGTCTCTATTTGCTCAGTTGCTAGGGAATTGCTGTGCGTATCTATTTCAAAGAAACTACATTGTGGGCTCAGTAGGCGATCGACAAAGCTATTTAAAACAAAAATGTCACTATAGGTTTATTTAGAGCCAGCTTCAATGCAGTGCAATATACAGTGCACATAGTATTTTTCATTCACTCATCCTCACTAAGCACTTCATCCTGGTCAGGATCACAGCGGATCTGGGAGCCTGTCCTGGGAACACGGGCCATGACGTTGGAACACACAATGGATGTTAAACCCTCCATTGCAAATCACTATGAAAATACACACGCATTCACATTCTAATACACAACTACAGGCAGTCGCCAATCCACCTTCCAGCAAAAGCCGAGAGGTAACCAGAGAACCCGGAGCAACCTACGTGGACGCAGGTAGCACACCTGAATTTTAACAAGGACTGTAACCCAAGGTCAGGATATAACCTGAGACCCTGGAGCGATGAGGCGGTAACGCCACCACACTGGTTCTACACTTGATTGTAGCAGTTATGGACAGAACAAAGTTAACATGATTGCTCATATAACAGTCTACAAATAAAAGTTTGTATGAACAACCAATCACATTTCACCTTTGCAAATTGTTACTTTATCATAAAGAAATTGTCAATCATGAGCAGTAAATCAGCATTAAAGGCAAACCAGTACAACAAAGACTTTAATAATTGTAAATATAACATGTCAAAGAACTATGGGCATTAAATCTGTCATATACGGTGGAAGTGATAGACATTAATATGATTTTTTTAATTTAAAAATAAAAAACTGAACGAGCTCAAAGCAGTCACTGAATGGGACATCATATAATATTCCTCCAGCAGCTCGGTAAGTGTCTGACCTCTTAAGTGAAAGAGAAACGATGTAGTACAAATGCATGTAATGTGATTTATCAAATACATCCAGTAACAATCGATAATCAAATGTTATTCAAATGTTATTTAAAAATAGCGATTTACAATCAGAAATTGTCGATTAATTTTCTATAGCGGACAGTTCTGCCAACAGTTCCTTCTGTAATTATATATTAACTCACTTGTTGTAATATTGTTATTGCTGCTAAAGGAAAATATCAAAAATCTTAAAAATATTCATCACCAAACAAAAAAACCTTGTTTTATGATATCGCAGACTTTTCTCTGAGAAGTACAGGGACAGAGGCATCACAGTCAACTTCTACTCAGGTTCTTAGAAACATGACGGGCTGCATTTTGTGTTTTATTAACTGGCTGAAGAAATTAACCTTTTTAAAGCTGCTATAACAGAAGTGCTAACAGGAACCGACTCTCAAGGACTTTCTCTGACAACAGCCGATTAAAAAGCATGAAACGTCGCGTATTAACACATTTAATGTGTCAAAATTCTGTGGTTTAAGAGGAATAAAGCATTCCGGCTTGACACCACCCTGTCACAGATTCTTTCTCTTTAACATCATTGACCAAAGTGAATATAAAGTGACTGAATAGCAAATTAGCTACTTCTGCTTGTGCCAACATTTACTGTATTTACCCAGCATTTTAACAACCATAAAGACTAGTCATTATTATGTCATTGTGGTGTTAAGTATCAAATGCAATGCAAACTCATTTTAGCTACGTGGTTTGTGATCATTTTTGGTTTATAGAAGCAACTACAGCTACAAGTGAGTCTATCTGATTGATAGGTAACGTAGTCACGTGACTGCGTTATCGTTATTTTTGAACACAGCCGTTATCGCTTCGCTCATTGGCTGATACATTTAAGGCGGCAATTTATTTATTTATTTATTTTTAAATTAACGGACAGTTCTGAGGTGAATTAAAAACTGACGTTGTTTTCGTTGCGCTCGGACAAACAACTAAAGAACTATCAGTTATACCCCCTTCTACCCCCTCACAGAGCAAAAAAAAGAGGATGAACTGAGGTAAAAAGTTGTTGATGTCGCTTATTGGGGTGATTTATCTTTATTCTTCTTCTAAAAAACACCATATTATCGTCGGATATGAAGCTACGACATGTTAGCTGGTGTGCTTTAGCCTCTCGTCCTGATAATTAATTAATTTATCGGGGGGGGGGGAGCTGCTCAAGATTTTATAAAGTTAAATAAATGTATTTTATTATATAAGTATCACACACACACACACACACACACACATATATATATATATAAAGCATGACAGGAGTATTCTGCATTTATATTTTATAGCTATGCATTTGAAAATATCAACAAGTTCCCATGGTCAATGGTCAACACATTATAGCAGTATTACATCAGGGAAAGTTATAGCTTAACTTTTAATCAGTTATAATCTGTAATAAACTCTCATCTTTTATAAGTGATTGCAGTAAACAAAGCAGTGTTAAGTTTCGTATGCAGCAAATTCATCGCATATAACACCTAAAACCCTAAAATTTAAAGCCAGTGAAGTTCAGACATACCAATTTGTTATTTTTATAATGGCGAGATTATCTTTAATTAACGTCTGACGCCTACCATCATTAAACAGCGATAATTGTCTTTGATGACACTCACGAAACAGTTTACAGAACGGTACATAACGTGACAGACTAGAATTTGAATGAATTTATTCGTTTTTTATTTATTAAATAAACTTTTCTTGCACTCGTGAATCATTTTATTTTTAAGTGATATGTGATATGTTTTACATACTTACTGCTCATGATTGACTGGGATAAATGTGGCAAGCGAAATCAGTCTCATGCTTTCTGAACATTTGTTTTTATATTTGGGGAAACAGATCTTTTCTGCTTTTTGTTTAGGCCATTTCTGCTATCAACGAGCGATTACGGTGTCCAACATGTAGAGGAGGATGACATGATTTAACCATGGACTTCTGAGTTAACTAAGAAAAGGCTTAGAAGTCAGAACTAAGGTAGGCTACATTATCCAAGGTACAAATACATCATCAGAGACAAGTCAGCTGTACCAAACAGTCTGCTGTCTTTACGAAACTTAAAGATTTTAGCTGATAAGCAGCTACCGTGTGCAGATTTGCACATCTAGAACCATTTGTCAAACAGGTTCTTACATTTCATGTCTTATTTGCCTCTGACATCCTAGTCACCATACAGCAATCCATCATTTTCCACTCCAGTGAATTGCTTCTTGTCTCGATGCCTTTTAAGTTTCTTGTTTTTATGGGTTTGGCTTCAAACAGTCAAAAGTGATGTCCGTTAAACACGACTTATCCCAGTCCTTGACCGCCACACTCCGCTGATAACAGGCCGCCGTTGCCATGACAACGCTCCATCGTCACAGCGTCTAGACTGCCGATGACACCTGACACCGCATCCAATTGAGACGAGGTAGGTTCAGGACATCAAAAATCAATGTCTGTCAGCTACTCTAGTTTGGATTCATGGACCATTATCATAGTACGGCATCCACTTCCCCTGACTTGTTCCTTACTGTGGTCCTTGCATCAGGTTTTTTTTTTTTTTTTTTTTGAAGAAGAAGAAGGTATTAAATATTACAATATTATAGTGTATAAAAAAATTGATAAGGCTTTTTTTTTTTTTATGTCATTCCTAAAATTAATATGAGAGGCATTAAAAAGTTCACCTGAGCGCTTGCTTGCACATATTTGCTGATCCTGAACCATTGTGTGTATTTTTGTTGGGGGTGGCAGGAATAAAATAGCCATTCATTATTTTTCTCCTTTCTAAAGAGTTACTTGTGCTTTTTTAGTAACCACTAGAACCAATTTTTTTAGATCAACCATTAAAAATTCCTGGGCTTGCAGAATGAGCACAGTTGCTGTGATTGCTGTTCTCTTGCAGCAGCGAAACACCATGTGACTGGATAATAGGTGCTGTAGCACTTAGCATGTCTTTTTAGGGCACTATACACTTCAGTGTGATATCTGAAAAATTGTGTCACTAAAATAGTTTATTATACCATCTGTAATAAGGTCATTACCCAGCACTGAATGATATGTTTATAATTTAGCCCAGTCCCTTGTGTGTGCCTTGGGCAGTCCACAAGAAAAACAAGGTCTCCATGGGCATTTTTCTTTTAATACTTTTGGTCTGAGTGCCGTTTTTCCCATCTCAACTGAGTATTAGTCAACAGGCGAACCTCGAGAATAGAACCTCCCCACCATGCTGCCTCTTATAGAAAAAAAGGAATGAAAAAAAAAAACCCAGCTCGAATTGCTGTCAGCTCACTTAGAGCTTAACAAAGCTTTTTTGAGGATGCTTTGCTTGGGCCGTGTTTTATGATCGGATAAAAGTTGGTACGACGAGGAAAAAACGTACTCTGGGCATTATGCCAGAGTATGGTGTTTCACAGGAACATTGAGGATACACGGGGAAGCTAAGGAGGCCTGTTCCAGCCAAACAGGAAGGGGGAGAACTGAAGGATCAGGTTGAAACCCAGTGTGGGGGTCGCTGGTTGAGGAGAGGCTCTCGAGGTGCCACTTCCATGGAGACACAACTGGCCTGAATAAGATTTTCATCATTAAACAAACAAGAGGCAAGTGGGTGTCTGCCTCCAGCACCTTCGTTAATCATCAATTCTTTTGACGAGAAGCCTTTTTTGTTTGTTTGTTTGTTTTTTCCCAATTATATGCTAATAAATTTTGCTCGAGACAGTACTATTTGTGGTTAGACTAAGAGAATGTAATGTTATTCCACCAGGAAAGTAAACATGCCATTGCTAGTGATCCCTTCATCTAGCTTGTGCATGTATTCAAAAGTGGGACATGCTGATTTTCTATCTCTTATTTTTGCTTCACAAACAGTCTAGCATTCCATTGTATATTATACAGTGCACAATTTTTAGTCCACTCTAAAAAAAGAAAAAATTCCTAAGCCCAAATTGTAACCACTTTATTTGCTTACCCCGATACCCCTTTATTTTTAGTTTTCTTGTACTTTCATTCGCTTAGCGTAAATCTCTGAACTTTTGAAGCTCTTGAAAAAGCAGAGTGACCAAATACTAGTACACAATCATTTTATGTGTATAGCCTTAAAAGCCTGTCAGTGTCTAGTTCTGTACTGATTAATGAATAGAAAAACTCCCTTATGTATTGCAGAGATATATAACTACACTCGCACCTTTTCAGTTTAATAGTTTTCCTGGCTGTAGATCATAATTTGAGGCAGCTGCTATAGGATATACCACTTTGGAGGTCACGCACCTCGCCAGCCTCTTATTCTCGACCGCATTCCTGGTCGAATGGAATTATATAAAGTTTTTTTTTTCCTCTGATGGCACTTAATTTATTATACATACCTCTTAAATTCTGCACACGATTTTAGTAAAGTAAAGAGTGCTGGTGAATAAACGAAAATTCATGCATCAAAGTTTTACCTTTAACTTTCATTTTAAAAAATAATGATAATGGATATATAACAGAATGTAAAACAATGTGAGAACCGTAATAGTAATAAAATTTAAATTCAGGATTAAAAGAAGCAATAATAAACTAAATGAATCAAATAAAACTGCATATTATGTCACTTTGAGTTAAACGCATGCAGGTACTGTAGTCTTTTTATTATTTTGTTATCATTAACAAATATTCATTATCAAATTTAAATCCATTGTAGGATAAAAAATGATCCACGATCCACTTAAAAATGATCTACTCGAAAATGAGTCCATATTTGGTTTTTTTTGTCTATGTTGTTGTATGCAACATGACACAGCATTTTGTTTTATCAATCCCTGGGTTATATGTATCCATGTTTAAACACTTCTGTTAGTTTTAAACTTTTGCAGTTTAAAAACTATTGATAAACTTAGGAGCATGCAATTGTTAACACAAAACTAATTTTAATATTGATTGATTACCAGGAAAATAAAATACGATTTAATTGTGCTTGAGATAGATATGCCATCTATTTAAACAGACTCCATGTGCCAGAAAAATCCAAATCTCTCAAATATACAGCATCATTTATGATGTCTGTTGTTCCTCTGCCCTTGTTTTTTGCAATCTTTGTTCAAACCAGTTGTAAAAATCACTGCTCCCTTAGTTTACCCCGAGCATCTGTGACTACATTAATCTCCGAGGCCATCTTGAACCCTCCTGAATCTATTTCCTGCATTGTTTTTGAGGTGAGTTAAAAACTTTAGGATAACACTGTCCTAAAAAAGCTTTAAATGCAGGCACAATTATTTCAAAGATAATATGACCTAGACAACCTAGCATTTGTTTAATTAGACAGCTTTTCTATTTCATTCATTTATTCATTTATTTATCTATCTATCTATTTATTTATTTATTTCAATTCGACCAATAATGAAAAAAATTGAAAGTGATCCCAAACTGAGAGAAAAGTGCTCTTATTGTTGCATTATTAACTTATTCATATGTTTTATTTTAGCCAAATTTACCATTGTGAGCCCATGAAAGAATTCATTTTTCTTAATTGTGAGAATTCATTTTTATTAATTAATTTTAAAGCGATTTTTCATGTATTGACACATTAGAGAACCAGTTACGGACTTGCTCAAAGCTTTGTACACTTGAAAACGTTCAAAGGATCAAGAAACCAAGGCTATGTTTTAGTATAAGACCTATATCCTAGCTTTAAACCTCAAACATTTCATTAATTGCTTAACCTGAGCCAATATGTTGTTTACTAAAACAGGCCGGGTTTGAAAGGACTGGGGGAAAAATTGTAACTTATGAAGAAATATTCATTTACAAAAATCTCACAAACCCTCAAAGCCCTGTTCCCATCACTCTCTCTCTCATCTCCCTCTGTTCGACTGCCAAATCTTTCAAAATGTAAATCTTTAAAACACTTTGTTTACAATGCCAATTTCCATCACACACTTTTGATTTATATTACCTGTGAGCTGTTTGTCCTTAGGCACCTCTTTCTTTTTGATCAACACTTTCAGTGAAATATACGACACAAATCTTCAACATGGAGACAGATTTTAAGAAGCTGTCCTCGTAAATAACGAGTCAATTTCTCCTCCCAAACCACCACAGAGAACGAGTTCATTATCTGCGTTTTCGCACACTATTTCTAGCCATCACCACAATTTTTAACATCTTTAAGATTCAATGGTATCCTTGTTAATTAAAGGTGAACACAAATATCTTTATATAATTGCTCGTAGACTAAATAAAATGTAAAAATCCCGACTTCTTGAGTAAATATAGATTAATTTGTGAGTATGAGATATTAATCCAACTGAATGAATGAAGTTTAGTCCCTCAATAATGTCACCTTAACCGTATATATAAATTCTATACTAATATATATAAATATAACTTTAAAATTTGAAAAGACTATCGAATTTGTGTCATCAGCGTAATGTAGCTTTGTGTGTAAATTGTGTGTCCAATTGTAGTGTGTCCGAACAACCTGTTACAGAATTTTACTCTGTGTTCCCAATTTGTGGATTTAAATTGTGGGCATTAACGATCAGCAAATATGTTCATATCTATAAACAACGAATTGCGATTAGAAAAATATATATTTATGTTTCTATATTTATTATATTATTCTAATTTTTATATGTTAATTCAATATGTCACGTTCTTTTTAGTTTTTCTTTAATTAAGCCTTACGTTGTTTTCCACCTCAATAAGATCAAAGCTGATTTACTAAAATAACTTGTAAATATTTACAAACATATATTAATGTCGTGTAAATAACATTTATCGCATTACTTTTTTTTTTCCAAAATGTGAAATGGAACCTAACACGTCTAATGGCTGTGTTTGTGAATCATGGCCTTGGCCTTTTCTGTTTAATGCCTCCTTCAAAATCAACATACAAGACATTAAAGTCTTAATAGTTTGTGATCAATCTTTCCGTCATCCAGGATATATTTTAGTGTTGAACCACAGAGAAGATGTCTGATTCACATCTAAGTTTCCTATCATAGTTTATTTCATTAACATTCCCGTTGCTGAAACATCCGCTTCCACGTCAGTCCGTCTTTTCTTCATACAATCTTCATAAACTTCTCTGAACAGAATTAATCAGGATTTCACCACAAAGGTTAGTTAGAACCCGAAAACTTCCAGCATCATTGTTTCTCGCCTTTTTATAACTTTGTTCAGCAGTATTTTTAGCATCCTGAGTATATTCATCATTTTGATAGATTTAGGTCCGTGAAGGTATTTTAAAAAAAAGTTGTGTCGTGATAAATGAAAAATTCCAACGCCACATTTTTCAGTGTAACACGTAAATTTTTAACTTCGATTTACAACGAGGACGACCTTAAACGTCACAGATCACCGTGGTGGCATAGCAGGGACTCAACCTCAACAATAAGGAAATACAGTTTACTCTAGTTTCAACTCTTTTAAAAGCAGATTTTTTTCAGAATATTATCACAGTCTATTGCAGTTCATTGTTACACCATCATATCATCACTCTGCATGTAATACAAATCAATAGAATTCAAAAGGAAAAAGTGGTCTCTTTAGGGATTTTTACTTCTCTTGTTTTCTGTTTAAGTCGAGTCGGGAAGCATGTCTTGTCAAGAGATTTTGCCTGGCTAAACACGGCCCCTTCCCCCTCTGTAACTTATTCTCTCTCTCTCTCATACACACACACTTGCTGTTTGTGACCTCGAGGTCACGGTGAAGTGACTTTGAGCCTTGACTAACTGGGCCTCTTTGAGAGCAGCCCTCACATTCCTGCTAACTCCGACGGGCCATGCAGCGCTTAATACCAGCACCGGGGAGGAAGTTTCTGCCGGCAGGGATTATGCGCAGTTTCCTCAGCCCTGGAGCTTCGGCCTTGTCCCCTCCCACTGCCGAAAAAGCAGCGATTCCACAAAATGAGCAGGAGGGGGATAGCGGAGCGCCGCAAACTTAAACCTGCTCTTCTCTCCACCAGGCAGTGCCCGAAGGTTTTTCACTCGCCTGCTTTATATACTTATTTATTTATTTACTCTCAAGCTCCGCTCGAGATTGCATCATATTATATTTTCAGTAGGAAAGGACTAACGTTTCGGCCGTGATCGCAGCACCATGGTACAGAAGTGCATTGTATTGGGACCCGAGTAAGGAAGGAGGGAGCGTGAGAGGAGGAGGAGGAGGAGGGTGCTGGAGAAGCACACAGCTGCACGGCACACTGAAGCCGGCTTCCCAACCCTGACAGCAAGGGAGTGAGTGAACAAGGGGCCTCGCTACAGCAGCTCTGTACAGGAGAGAGATTTCCTTTCTTTCTTTCTCCGTTTTTTTGTTTGTTTTTGTTTAGTTTTTTTTCCCAAACGCTCCAAAATACAGAACGGATCAGAAAAGGAAAGAGGATTTTTTTTTCTCTCTTCTCCATGGTTGGCTACTCTTATCCACTACAGTGAGTACAACTCTCCCGCTCTATCCCTCGCTCAGCTAAAGTTGCCTAGATGCACCGCATACACACACACAATGGGCTGTTCTGTTTCAAGCTGAAAAAAATTCTCACAACGATGCCCAGGAGTGTTTCGCAGAAGTGATTTGTGCATGCTTTGTTTTCTATTTCTTGCAGAAAACGAGTGGCTAGTTCTACATGACTGTTTTTTTTCCTTCCTCAGTCCACCTTATCATTTTTAGCAGGGTTTCGGTGAAACAAGGCTTTCTGCTCTTTGAATGTCTTCTGTGCTGCCGGCTCACGGCCCTAAAAGGATGTGTGTGTTTGTACATAGCGAAATCGAGAATCCGATCAGATAACGGCCGATCATAAATCTGCCAGAGGCCTGCTCAAGTGCTTTTTGTAGTTATCTTGTTGTAATACCTTTCACATACATTTTTCCTGCATTTCACAACTTAACTGGAAATCCGCACGTGATTTGAACTTGGCAATGGATGAGGGGGACTTTTCAGAAACGAGTGTACATTGCACTGCCTGAGCAGTTGCACAGCTAAGTGATTTCCTTGCTCCTGCGGAGAATCGGACACAGGATTTCTTTGTGATAGGAAATGTGGTTTGACTTTAATGGCTGTACTTATAGCAAGGTTTGCTATGTTGCTCTGAATTTAATTCACTCAGGTTTGTGCTCTGATTATTTCTGAAGTTGTTTGAGGGGGGAAAAAATATACCTGTTTCCATAACATGCGGTCTTTTAGATCGGAAATTGGACAGGGAAAATATTACGGCCTGTTACCTGCTCACAGGAGTTTTCTGTTCAGGTCAGATACGTAGAAGAACTGAACTGGCCTGTAAAATTCCCATCTTACTCCAAAAAAAAATCTTATTTAGCAACTCATATTTATGTGCCAAATTCCTGAGTAGAAATCTAAATCTGTTGAAGGAATAATAACTATGAGGTTTTATTTAGTATCTTAGTCAAGACAAGTTGAAATCTCATTAGTTAAAAAAAATAACTAATGCTTAGTGGTTAAATAGTTCTATTTTAAATTTTATTATTCTCTTCATGGAGTGTTTTAATATTTTTCTCTACAGTATTTACAATCAAATTAGTTTTTCAATTTACTGTAAATTAATTCATTCGTTCAATTGTTGCTTCAATTCTTCAGTCTGATTTTTTAAGACTGTTTTACTGTAGATCGACAAAGTTTATCAAGGATGCAGTGAAGCTGTTTTGACAGAGTTTTATATATATATTGCTTTATAATTCTAGAAATATATCACCTAATATATCAGATTGCTTTATAATTGTATGAGTCATTTCACACTTTGGTTATCAAACAAAAGAAGATGTTTTACTCAAATTTTCCGACATGCAAATGTTTTCCAGACGCTGCCATTTTGCAGTGGAATTGGGATACAGTGATCTCTCTCTGTACACTTCAGTGAATCTAGCTCCCTATTTTAGGTATGTAGGGCACTATCTCCTGAAGTAGCAGAATTGCACACCTTCTCATCGAGGGCTTATTAAGTCATTGTGGCGAAGGTTTATTTTTGGCCGAGGTCTCTGCTGTTCCCTAATAAAGTGACTCTAGGCATAAGTTGTTGCCCAGACTTTTCTGAAACATGGCTATCTACTAACCCCCTCCCTCCTTCCCTCCCTCTCTCACTGCGCTCACACACACACACACACACACACACTCATTTTCACAAGCTTTTCACACAGCTTCCTTCCTTTGAAATGTTCTGTGCACTCTACACCAACCCTAATGAGGACAGCTCTAGTTAAGATATTTTGAGGCCTTTGGAGGAAAGGGGCTGTATTATTTTTCATATGTGTGTGTGTGTGTCTGATCTAACAGATAGTCAGGTGGATGTGGTTTTTTGTTCTCCCTCTCCACCCCGACAGGCATAACGCAAGGTGCACGGTGTTTCTAACTGCCTCTCAGGCCGTAAATGTGTCGTGTTGCCATTTGCAGGGAAAAGGAGGAAAACCACAATTAGCCACAGTGTTTTATGAGCTGTTAGCTTCCAGGTGTCTGGTGGCAGGTCGAGGAACAGAAAGCCCCAGCCCCACACCCCATAGAACGTGTTTCTCCAGGTATTACATTTCCTCACAAGGAGCGATCATTGACCGTTTTAAAAGCAGGATCGTTTCTCGGCTTAAAATAATTACATGTTTTATGTGTGAGAACTTTTAGAGAGCTGAAAAGTAATTTTAGTGGTCTGGGCTTTTTGTTTGTTTGATTGTAAGGCTTTGTTTTTTTTTTTTTATAAAATATTCATGTACAATTTTTTTTTTTATCAATTTAAGATTTATTTGATCTGAATTTTTTCTATTCGAAACATCTGACTTTTATACTATGAAACTGGAAGGAATTGTTTGGTGAAATTGTTCAGTTATTTAGTTCTATTTGAAATTTTTCCGCTCCGACTATTTGCCTAAAATACCATTTGCATATGAGGTTTTACAGATGCTGCAATGTCACACACACAGTCAGCTGTTATTGTTGAGATAAGTGTTTTGGTTTTTTTTTCTTTATTCGTCCTCAATTATCCAAGTCATTAGGACACAGTTGCTGTTCATCATAATCATTATTATTATTATTATTATTATTATTATTATTATTATTATTTATTTAAAAAAATTTTTTTTGCAAGATCAGAACACATTTAAATGTTAAACGCTTAATGTTATGTCATAAATCCGACCTTTTCTTTGTATATTTTTACGAAAATAAAAAATCTGTTCCAATATCTACACTGTTTCAATGACAGATTTCCTGAACTTGTCCATTGTGTTCCATTGAGGTGCTCCGTCTGTATTTTTTGTCAGCCCCCCACACACTTTCTCTCTCTCTCTCTCTCTCTCTCACTCTCACTCTCTCTTTTTCTCTCTCTCAAACACAGGTTTTGTTATCAGCGAAATGGCACTAAGGAGCTTTCTCCCCCACACAGTCCCTCACCGGGTGAGCCATAAAAGCGATGATGTCATGTCTGAGCCGGAGACTGTGGCCGTTCGCAGTGATCCATTTCTTATTCAGTGTACTTGAATGGCACAAAGCTGAGTGAAAAGGGATTGAGAGAAGGATAGAAACCCCCCAAAAAATTTAGCACAGACTGTATGTGCACAGTTCCCAATCTGGACCGGTGTGAATGTAAATAAAAGGTTAATAATAATCGAGCAAAGAATACAGCGATAACTCGAAGGAGACAGGATTTTATTTTTAGCCCATCTGAAAAAAAATCTTTTCAGCCGTAAATTTCAAAAGTGTACAGACATGGTGTGATGGCAGTGCAGGAGATAGGAGTGGACTGGCTGTCTAAGCACAGTGGTATCACTTCCTTCTCATTACTAAGCCCTCAGCAGGGGCTCATTGGAAGGGCGCGACACATCTCCTTGTCTCAGAGCTTCGGTCTGCTCGAAATGACCGTACAACTCAGAGCTGTCCCTTTGATGGTCAGGCTCACTGGTAGGACGTCTTCAAGGAGGGCGTTCTAAGAGTATACAAGGAAAGGGAGTATGCCAGACACAAAAGGCAAAGGCAAATATTTAGTGTGAGACAATGGCAAGGCACCATGGGGTTAACTTTCCTATTGTCTGCCCGTAATTGGAGGAGAAAGTCACCAGTCGGTGCTGTTAGTGATCCAGGCTTTGGAAGTTTGGCTGACTCTATGGAGCCGTAAATTTGTCTCATCCCATAGTCGTCATGTTGCTCTCAAATTGTCCTCAGT
Organism: Tachysurus fulvidraco; assembly: GCF_022655615.1. Taxonomy (NCBI): domain Eukaryota; kingdom Metazoa; phylum Chordata; class Actinopteri; order Siluriformes; family Bagridae; genus Tachysurus; species Tachysurus fulvidraco. Next base: position 2,780,415 of record NC_062537.1, read on the forward strand.
AATTTGAGAGAATGATATCACAGTATAGAAAGTGTAGAAAGCAGACTGTGGTCTTTTGGCAGGTGAAATCATTTTCTTCCTTTTATTAGACTGATTTATCTATCTATTTAGTTATTTATTTAGCACAGCTGGATCTCTATTGAAAAGATGATTTATCATGATGCTTCAATTAATTATTTATTATAAAGACGTTTTATATTTGTATAGAATCATTCCCCTTCAGATATTTTGTTTTACTCAGTTGTTTTGACAAACTAGGTTTTTACCATAAAAATCTAGATCTGCATGATCGATTTGTATCCATCGATGCATCTAAGCTCAAATATCAAGATATCTTTATTTTTCCTTAAGTCTCTAATTATAATTAATTCCTTTTTTTTGTTAAACACTCATGTCTGTCTCCTTCCAATCCAGTTCACGCACATACTTTGACTTGTCATCTACTTTGTAAGAATAAATAAACATCTTTGGCCGATTTACTGGCAGGAAAACAGGGTCTGAACATGTGGCCGACGTTTGCATGCATATGCGAGCGGATAAGGCCGAGTCTCATATGACCTTACCAGACCAGACACTGGGGAGTCTCCTCCTAAGGGAGCATGTGTGTGTTTGTGTGTGTGTGTGTGTGTGTGTATGTGTGCACACAGCTAAAGGGCTCTTGTGAGACAGATTTAGAGGCAATAAAGGGGGATCTGGCAAGTGGAAACTTAATACAGCCTGCTGCTGCTATTGTGTACATGAAGTCTCCAGCTGCAGGAGATACCAGCGTGTGAAGTAATGAGTTGTCTGGTTTTTATATTGACTGGTCTGTTGCTGCGGTCATGGGGCCTATTAAATTTGCTATTGAGAGTGAAAGGATTATGCAGCCAAAATAAATTAAACGGTGGCAATGAATAGATGGGGGAATAAGATGAGGCCTCCTACCTCTCAGCATACCTGCTAATCAGATGAACATTTTTCTCTTCGTGGCTAAAATAAAATGGAGATTGCTTCTTAACACGTCGTGGTATGTCGGCTATTAAACGTGCCTCAAGAACAAAGTTATTTGTTATGTCGACATGCTCAGAAAGTTTACATGTTTTTCTCTTTATGGAGAATCAACTCAGTCTCAGTTACAGATCATATGCTGAAACCATAACAAAAGCGCTATAAAATGTTGATGTAATTAGAAGTGGAGTGATGCAAAAAAAGTCTTCTCTTTGAGAGGAAATTAAATTGGAGACCCGGACCTTTCGGGGGGGGGGGGGGGGGGGGGGGGGGGGGGGTCTCTGTTTACAACCTTTGTGATTGTTTCACTTCTGCTTTGCCAGAGAAGCACACATATGCTCGCGCTGGAAGAGCCAACAACCAAACTGAGAGATATCAAGCTGGAAATGTCTGCTGTCTGATGTGAGCAGGATGAACTCAGTGCCCTGGTGTTTAGGGATCATTTGGGGGGGGTGTTGTTGGTCTGAGTCCCCAGACTGTGCGGTAATCAGATCGGCTCTTAATGGCTGCTGGGGTCCATTTGAGCCCCCTGGCCCCAGCTACGATGAAAAGCAGTGCATATTGGTTAGCTAGAGTTTCAGTTGACAGCCTGGGCCTGTGGCGGCGTTTGTGAGCCTTCTATGTGTATTTCGAAATGATAGGGCACTGATGTCATGCTGCTATTTTGTGTTCGTGTGCCATGCAGACGCAGCCCTGCGGTGGGCACATGGGGTCAGTGCTATACTTGATGAAGACTAAAATGGCCATCAAAATAATTATAACTTAATTGCATCATGGCCCTACTGTATGTTCATCCTGACTCAAGCTTAATTCGCCGGTTAAAGCCGGCGTGTTGCTATTCTGGTCGCAATTCGGTGTGAATTCTTGATGTTTTTACAAGTAGAAAGTAAATGAGCTGTTCAAGAGGAGGCGGGGCAACAAAGTAGGGGATGTGGTCTTCAAAATCCACCAAAGCAAGAAGATTTTAAAAACAGTTTCGGTCCCAAAACTGTCTCCGCGTAAGTTTACCGACCCCATCGTCTCATTTTCTAAACCCGGTTTTGTCATCGGTCACTGTTAGTCACTCCTCTTCAGCATAAGCAGGCAACTCTGCACAAAAAACTAGTAAATACAGAAACAACAACAAATAAATATAAATAGAACAAGCAATGCAGTAGCAGTTTCAGCAGGGTTATGCTGATTTTAAATGAAGTGAAATTGTGTTTTGTTCTTGGAGCTGCTAAGCAGATTATACAGAAACAGGTTATACGGGGCTTTACACAGCGCTCCTGGATTGTTAAGCAAAAAACGACGCTTAACCCCCATCTTTCAACATGTTAAACAAACGTCTGCGTGTAATGCAATCAGTCATGACTAAAGATGGCAAGAATTTCTCTGTTCCGATACTGTAACCTTGACTATTAACATTATATTGACATTATTTTTTGTAAATAAAGCGCTCCACAGTTAAACATTTTGACACAAAGAAAATCACTTAGATTGTAAATATAATTAATTCTAAATACAATCAAATCAATCTGAACTAAAGGAAAGCCACTCGAGCGTGTAAATATTTCTAGTTCTCATAATGAAAGTATTTTTTTTAAACGCAGTTCTAGTTTTTGGTGTTTGTTTCGGGATCCGATATCCAATATGTTTTGATATCCAATCCTCCAGTTATTGCTGGTATCGGACCGATCCTGGTATCAGCTCCTGCCATCTTAAATCATTAGTACAGTGGTGAGGGCTCACATCTATTGATACTCGATCTATCACATACTTGTTTTGTTTTCAAGAATGAAACATTAATTATAGCTGATATGATGTTTAAATTCTAGATCTGGACCTCACATACATTTTATATCTTCTTTTTGTTTTTTAGGCTAGACTCGTTTATGACACTACCACAGAAATGTCAAACGTACAATACGGTGAATATCACGAAATCTGAAAATACATTTTCTGTGCATTCTGTCTTATTGCTGCCATTAAATGTCGATATATTATATATATCGCGTAAGGCCTCGTGGTATGTCATTATGAAAACGCTGCTGTGTCGCACCGCACGTGGACCTGAGCCGATTTGTTTGGATATCGTAAACCACACCTCTTAACAGTACGGTCATTACAATTTAACGCGTTTTTAATACATTCGCTTTATCACCTGCACCAGCGTTCATGATGATACCAAACGATATACAATGTGGTGGTTGTGTGCTTTATTATCACACAACTAGAACCTCAGCATCCAGAGCACTGTAGCTGCGTCTCATTGTTCTATTAGTATAGCGATGAATTTTTTACATTCGGTAGAATTAATGATGTTTGTGGTTTAATGTGCTGTACAATCAAGTACAGTAGTGAATTTGAGTACGAACAGTACAGTGCACCCCATGTCATAGTTTGGAGATTATCTCAGGGTTAACTATGAGATATTGTATCCTTTAAAAGACAAAGAGTCCCAAAGAGAATGTGACTTTTTAATAGTAATAATCGAGGAAAGTCTGTGAAGTTTAACTTAATTTTTTTGTCCTTGAAATTTTTGCTTAAGTAAGTCAAACTAGCCCTGATTTTTGAGTGCCAGATTTGGCCCAGGCCTCCTTTCACCATCTCAGAGGTGTCAGTCAGTATAGTGGCCGCATTAAATTCATAATTGAATGACACGCTGTTGGTGCCGTTTTTAATTTCCCTTATTGAGAATGCTTGTTTACACAACCCTCATTCCTGAGTTCATCCTTCATTATGGAGCAGCATTTTAAAGAAATTGTCCTCAATGAAGGCAGACTTGGGGGTTATACAGATATTTAACTATTGCGTTGTTGGCTAAAAATATATAAAAGTTTAAAAGTGTTAATTCATGAGATATTATACCTGACATTAATGGTGAGATGTGTATATGAAAAATGGAGGAAGTTTGAAAGCCCTCATTTCTGTGCACGATCATCTATACTATCTTCTATATGGTTATTTTCAGTCAGTGCGCTGACCCGTCTCTGAGACATCACTTTCAAAATTCCACTTTCTTTATTTTTTATGTGTTCTTTCACTTCAGCGTTGTGTTTCCTGTGATCGAAATGAATAAAATATCACACCGCACCCCGCCTACCTTCCTGCAAGTGATGGCTTCACATCTGTATGCTCGTCTTTAAGGAAGGAGAGACGGTCCTCCTGCCTGTGAGACAGGAACAGTCCCTCTGGACTGCAGTATAACATTGTTGAATAAATTGAGAGGAAAAGAAAGTGGAGGCAGAGGTTTGGTGGTGGCAGAGGTTTGGTGGTTTACTCACGTTATCGGTCAAAAAAAAAAAAAACAGCAGAGGTGCGTTTAATTCCTCCCTGTTTTCCTGCTTTCTGTATCGCCAACGTCTGTTTTGCTTCCCCTGTCTCCCCACAGGAGCTGGGCTTTGATGAGGCAGTTAGAGGAAGCTGGGTTGCGTGTGCGAGGCGTTCCCCACGCATCATTGTCTGTTCACACCCTGAAAACTATGTATCATCCAGCTTGCGTGTGTGTGTTTGTGCACACACATGTGTACGCGTATGACAAGCTGCTCGTCTGACATTGGGATTGACCTGCGGGTGTGCATGTGCTAGAGCTTAGAGCGCTCAGGAGGGGGTGTGTGAAGTAGAGGTTATGTGTGTGTGTGTGCGTGTGTGTGTGAGCGTGTGTGCCATTTTGATTGTGCATATGGCAGAAGCAGTTGTGTTGTTTGAGAAAGGGAGGGGTGATTTGGGTGGGTGGGTTGGGGGGGGGGGTATTCTGAACACAAAGCAAAGAGGGATTTTTTTTTTCCCCGAGCCTAAGTCTCCCAGCATGACTTCCTGGGTGACGGGATCTCACACGTTCATGCAGAGATTTTATTAAGCATTGATATGCTAATGGAGGGCAAAGGAGGAGCAGATTCTCACATAAACTTGATCTGGCCATGAATAGCAGCCTGCTTGGCCTGACCCCTGGCCACCCGGGCCTGAGTGTTGAGGAGAGATGAAAAGCAAGCACATTCCTCGGCTTCTCTCTCCGACACACACACACACACACACACTCTGTCTCTCTCTGCGACAGCGAGCCATTCTCAAAGACCTGAAACATCACTTCATTCACTATTATTTCTCTAAACTTGCTTTTAGTTTCTCCATCTTCGTTTTATTCCTTTCTTTCTGCTTTTCTTCCTTTTTCGTAGCCTGAAGGATTACACAGAAATTTCCTCCACCGATTTAATTTGGATTTTAAACATGTCTTAATAAGGACATTTGCATGCATTTGCGCTCCTCTTTTTTGTCAAAACCATAAAAAAGGTAATTAAGTCAGCTTAACGTAACACAGTACGTTATGATTTTCTCCCATCCGCTCAATTTCTGCTCATTCTTTTTTCTGTTGATTTTCTGCTCCCTGAAACAAATTATCTCTGCATTGTAAGTGTGAGATTTTAATAGTAATTCCATTATCTGTAATTTAGATCCACAAGCTTTAAAACCACACTGACAGTTTATGAATAGTTCAGCTCCTGGGATAAAAGGAACATGTCAACTGGGTCGGTTTTTATTTTATTTTTTTTGTTGTGTTTTCTTTTTTTTTTTTGTCATGCATGCCTCCTTCATAATCTCCCCTCAGGGTGCTAGTCTCCTGCCGGCCCAATTGCACGGCTTGCACCAAATAAGATTTGTCCTGCTGGATATAGAGCACGTATTATCAATGCCCTGCCACATTACATTTTACTTTATGATCGTGTTAATCAGTGTCAAAATAATCCTGTGTTGTTGGGTTTTTTTTTTTCGTTTTTAATAAACTACTTGAAGTAGCTGCTTAGGTTTAAAAGGGTTCTTGAAAATCATATTCTTCTAGTCTTTACTTTGATGATTCATTTCTCAGAATGCCCTCCTCGAGCTCAAACAGCAAATTATATGGATATAAATGGTATTTAAAAAGCTTTACTTAAAACAGAAGCAGTTGTTTAGTCAAGTTTAAATAATCAGGTTACTAATCGAATAAACTATGATAGATACCGACATCACGTTCCGCGCTTATTTATCTTTTGTCTTTCTATAATGTCTCACTAACGTACCGTATGACGAGTGACAGTAATATTGTGGTCTATTAGCCAGAATGAGGTAAATGGGTTTGCCTTACAGTCATTTTGAATGAGGACACTCTGTTGTTTCTCCATTAGCCTCGTTTAAAAGGGAAACGTTGCAATGGAATAGGCAGATGGGACGCTCGTTTACTCACTCGTTTATGAACCTGAGTGTCTTTGGGAATGTTTTGTTCCTTTATAAACAGTAGAGCCTTTGTGCGTTCCGAGTAATTTTTTTTTTCTTTCAGTCCACAAAAAACACACGCACACACACACACACACACACGATGACGCACACCCATGGATTACAGACCAAATGTCTGGAAGCAGCATTAGCATTAAAAGAAACAACAACAAAATAATTTATTTAGTAACTAACCAAGTGACCTGACTAAATGTCTACGTAGTCGACTAACCTTTGTATTTAAAAATGACATTCACTACAACTCTGGTCATATAAACACCTGGCTGTTAGATTCTGACTCTTCTTTAAGCTTTAAAGTAGTGCGAAAAATAATAAAGCAGAAACAAGAATTAAATAGGTTTAGTCACAGGCTGTATGGTGTATATGTCTACATAGTCAACTAAATAACTCAAAGCAATTTCAAATTTTGCAAACGTATTTTAGACTGAAATTTAGCACAACATATTTACTAACAGACCAAATGTCAAATTCATAAACTAACAAAACCGATCCTTAATTCATCTTACATTTAAATAACGACTTCATCGCAGATTATACAGTAATCAGTTGTCAGAGAAAATCCACAGATAAAGTAAAAGTAAAAAATCTGTAGACTATCTGTCAGTTTTTAATAGCGCTTTTTATTGCTACCTTGAGATACCCTATCGTAAATTCTGAAGCTTATTCACAAACATCCTTTGATGATAAAGTTGTGAACGCTTTTATAAATAATAAAAAATATGTACGAATATGTTTAAAAACTAGCACCTAACAGTTATAAAAAAAAAAAAAAAACATCCGTTATCTAAAATAGACCAAACAACCTGACTAAATCTCAGAATCTGAGAGAGAATCTGATTCATTTAGTTTACATTTAAAACCCAGTTTTCTTACATTCGTACACAGTAAAGAAGTAAAAGAGTAAAAGAATCTTTTGTTTAAATTATTATCAATTAATAACAATAGTCAACATCAAGGATCATTATCGCCAAAGAATGCGTCAATGTTTTAATACGTTAGAATTAAATATTTTGGCAAAAAAAAAAGATTTAAATCTGTTTAGTTACATAGACTAAATGTCTAAATATTCAATATACCGATTCTTAATTTCAATTATTAAAAATTTCTTACGTTCTTACATTTATTTAGGCTTGAATTATTATTATTATTGGGTTTTTTAAGGGTCACTAACAAACAAATCATCATTAAAGTGTGTGTAGATGTTTTATGTTTAATAATAAAACATTTAACTGAAATATCTTGAAATATGTTTTGCTCTTAATAATAATAAAAAAATTATAATAATTTGTAAATGTAATAAAAAAAAACACTTTTTTTTAACCTCTCACACTTTTTTTGTTTTGATGTTTGTATATTATATTAGTATATATCAATAGTAAACTTTACCATGAACGATTGTGAAGGTTTCTGTTTGTTTGTTTGTTTTTTGTCTGTTTGTTGTTTTTTTTACGACTGTAATTAATTTGGTTCACGTCATGCTTATCGTCGTTTAGCCTGAATGAACTGAAATGTTGGTGTGGATTTACATATGAAAGTGGCACCATCAGATCCCGCGCTGCTCTTTCTAAACAAAGCTGATTTCAGCTGTTTATTTTGCTACCGTTTGAACCTTTACGTACGACAATAGCCCATTAGTCGGCTATGCAGTAGGTAAGTGAGGTAATGTTGACATTAGAGTTCGTGTAACGGCGAGACTTGTGTTGTAATGCGTGCGTCTCTGCGGGTGCTTCATGCACATGAATGCTTGTGGGATGTGGGATGTGCAGGGGGGAAAGAGGGAGGGCGATTCCAAGTGACACCATCATTATGGATCCACAATCCTTCTCTGGAAGGGAGGGCAGTGTTAGCCCGAGTGAATATGACACCTTGAGTAGTGCCTCTGGACATTATATACCCAAGGGGAGGACTCGCATTCATAGTTTCTTTTTTTTCCCCCTCCTCTTATTAGTAATGGCATCCTTAGGTGCTCTAGCAGGTCTGTTTATCCTTGAGGATTTCATAATGCCTTACTCTCTGCTCGAGTCCGTGGACGTGTGCCAGGATGCTGTGTATATTCTGTCCACTTTAGCACAGGAACAGAGCGATCAAATCATAATAATATGGCTTTTAATATGTCAAGGTATCTGCTTTCCAATTTCAATTTAATTCTGTGTATAATTCATTTGGATCGGGTTTTATTTATTTATTTAATAGATTAGTGTCTTTGGCGTTTCTTCAGTCAAGACGTTTTAATATCAAATTTGAAATGAATTGGTTTCATAATAATACACAGAAACTTGTTTTATAGCCTCCTTATAAACAATCCTGTTTAACAATAAAACGATAGTCATATTGATTAATCATAACTATTGACTATAACTATTTAATGAATGTTTACTATATAAATTTGTCTTGGTATAAGTCCATATATCATCAAAAGCAGTTATCAACACATTTTCCTCATATTTTCCTATGAAATTCCATCGGATCCCAAGCTCAGGGCTAAATATTACTGTATAACAAATATAATAAATAAAATTCCAAAGCTGTTTTGCATCCAGTTTAAAATCGATGTTCGTTGTGCCGCCATTCAGTTCAGTGATGTATGTTTGTGAAACATTCGGCCGTATGTACTCGTTGTATTCTATGAGTAAAAAATTGTGACTTATAGTAAAACTTTAATAAACTGATTTATTCATTTGAATGTAGATTTTCATTTGCTTTGAATTTCTAGGCTAGTTTGTGTCCATGAGCAACAGAGAACATTTCAGTTTTGGGAAAAAAATAAAATAAAAATCTGCTTGGAAAAAGGAAAATGATAGAAAATTAGGAAATACTAATATTTTGGGTTTGGGAATTGCTTGCAGTCATTCAGACTTCCTCTAATTAACATCCTGTCATGAATAATCTACTTGTAATATCAGGATGTTGTCCAACCTTATTATTTATTAATTGCGGCTCATTCAGATGAGAAAAAAACCCTGCAATCTACATTTTTAACTCATTCTGATCTCTCTGGATCTACGTAGCCGGGCGGCCTTGAATATATTTAGAGCTTAGACTAGTTTTGATTTATTCTGCGGTCATGCCATCCTTCCTCTAATGGAGCTAATGTGATGGATGTGTGGAAACTCGAGTTAATGTGTTTAGCCGTGTCTGACAACCACCGTGTTTCTAAAGTGCGCCAGTGACGCGGGACACACAGGAACGGCTTAGACATGGAGCTTTCATGCTCTCTGACCACTTTTTCCGCTTTTATTCCGACGGGGGTTTAAAATACGTGCTGCTCTTATTTCTGGATTTTTTCCCTTTGGATTTAGGTTTTCCGTTATGAAAAACAAACAAAAAAGAAAAAATAAAGGTCAAACGGATCTAGCGTTTTATATCCACTTTAATAACTGAGAATTTCTCCTCAGATTGATAAATATACGGATAGACAAAGCAAGAAAATCTGAACGTTCTTGAAGTACAGAGCATTTATTGTGCTTGATGTTTTTTTTTTAACCCTCAAGATAAAGTGGCATTTTCAGAACTTTTATGTTTTTAAAATCAAGCAACCTTTTGCAAAGAACTCTATCTATCGGTTATCTAACGGTTAAAATATTATCGTTTAAATGAAATGAAGAACATGATCCGGTTGTGTAAAATTAGGCAAAGCTTTATGTATTTATATATGTGTATTTATATTTTTATTAAACCCTATTTGGATCATAAATATTGCTGGCAAGTAGACCACAGTTTCTGTCTATGTAAACATGACAACAGCCTTTTAGATTGGTGTAGTTATAAAACCTTTATTTGGCAATCAATTAATTCCTTTTACAAACCCAGGGTAATGACACAAGCTTTAATGTACACCGCAGCTGAAATTCTGAATAAGAAATCAAATTTTAAAATTGTACTTTTCACAGCCACGCTGCCGACGAGGGTTGGAATCCTCCCCATCTTTTAGGAACACAGTTTCACTTCGTTATGCTTCAAAGTCGAGCAGCTTAAAGACCATTGCTCTGCTCATTTTCTGCTTCCTGGGAACAATAACATTGTCTTCTCACTTCACTGCTCCTTTTCCTTCTCTTGCCTTTGAATTTGCTCACTTTCAGCCGGGGGTTTTTCCTCCTCCCGCGCCCCCTTATTCCCGACCTCCATGGTAATGTGTCATGGTGACGGAGCGCGGCATCGCCTCCATCAAAACACGTTTTTAAATGCATGCGTAGATGTTACCATCAGGATTTGTGTACTATTCATTTAAAATGATTATTTTAACAACCTCATCTGAACAGTAAGGTTTGTTTAAGCAACTGATTAAAAAACATCCTTAATGAATATTAAGAATGTTGGAAAATGCTTTAAAATAAATAAAATAAATAAAGTAACGCTAATGCCGAAGAATATCAGAGTGTTAAATCACCGTGTTAAAATTAAAAGTGTATCAGAAATGTAACTTTATGTGAACATTATGTGCTTTAAAAGTACAGATTAATCTACAATTGTAAAATAGTTTTAATATGGTAAAGTTAGTCTGTGTGTGTGTGTGTGTGTGTGTGTGTGTGTGTGTGTGTGTGTGTGTGTGTGTGTGTGTGTGTGCCTCTTTATATTTAAACTAGGAAGTGTCCTAGAGGACACAGTGGATATGATGTCATATTTTGCTTACAGTGATTTGTTTTGGGGTTGTTGTTTTTTCGTTTCGTATTGCTAAAAAATATTTCCGATACAATTTAAAGAAAAACCAACAATATTACAAAAGTTACATTTTAATATCTTTCGCACACTTTGCATAAAGTTATTTATTACCCTTTAGCACTCGTTACTAAAGTATAATAGTATACATTCTGATATCAAATTGTTACCCTGTAAATTATAACTCTATATGTTGTATTAAAATGTTTTAAACAAATTATAATTTTATTTATTTATTTACTTGTTGTTTTTGTTTTTTTCTAAAAATGGACATTGGGATGTTTGGGCAAGATTTTGAGCAATGAAACCTTTTAAAGAACAGTCACGATTTGATTTACGATTTTCATTAATGTCGAATAAACTCAGATGTGTTCAGCTGCTTGTTATTTTTTAAAAACAGAGCTTATTAAAAACAGTAATAAAATCTTTTGTAAAGAGCAGCTGTACCTTACAGATGAGTTCTGAATCAAAGAGATGACTAGCAAAATTAATTGAATACAGAATTGTGTCTTATAATGAAACGTTTGTTTAGGTTTCACAAGGAATTAAAAAAAAATTATATTTAAACAAACTTTATGTAATTAAATAAATGGGGAATAGTAAGAGGAGCAGGCCACTTAGCTGGTCCTTACCGGAGGAGGAGGAGGAGGAGGAGGATGGAAAAAAATGCTTGCTAAGCTATCTGTATCACACATGCACCGACAGAAGGTTCGATATTCATTCGATCGATGAATGAAAAGGCACAATGGCGAAATCAGACAGGGCTCCTTTTCAAATCGGCGTCTCTGACGTCCCGCAGTCCGCAGTCTCACGCCTGCAGCCGGAGAGCAAGGGTTACATCAAGGCTGCTCCCTGGACCGTGCAAACGAAGTCTAGACCAATGACCTGCTCGATGACTGCCCCTATTGAAGAGCAGACAAGTTCGCTAGGGGATCAAGAAAAATCGAGGCGGGACCTGCTTTTTGAATCGGGGTGCAGCCCTGTGACCACCAGGAGGTAAGAGGAGGCATCTGCTTCCATGGTTACGGGCCAGGGCATGAAGACCTCGCTATTCAGGAGCCTCTGGTTCTCATGCTCCCGCCGAGGCAATGTCACGCATTTTAAGCGGACGAGGACGGTCCAGGACAAACTCCGCAAACAGCATGGCAGCTTTTTGAGAGCAAAACAAAAATGATAGCACATGGCAGTTTTGTAGGGGGGGGAGAGAAGGAGGAGGTACAGAGGTATAGTGTGTCACATGATCTCGGTGATACCAGTTTCTCATTTTAGAAGAAGGAGATATTATCCGTGGAGGGAGATTTGTCCGTCTTTGGGAGGTTTCTTGTTTGTTTGTTTGTTTGTTTGTTTGTTTTTGAATATCTGGCTTTCTGAATTTTGGATAGCATATGTTGTTTGGCATGAATTAGAAATGAGCACGGTGTTTATATTGTTTGCTTAAAAGTGTGTCTTATTTTCTTAATCATATTACCTTGATTCTCTCATGATATTTGGTTGGTTTAACACCTTGAAATTACTTTGACTTTTTATTCAGTTGTTTGTTGCTGCGACACCTTTTCTTTTGGGGGGGGGTGTCATATTTTAAGTCTTTCTTTAAAAAATGAAAGAAGAGCAAACATGTTTAACGCCTGGCTTCTTGTGGACAGCGTGCGTTTAAGGTTCAGGGGGTTTGTGACTGTGGGGGAAGTGTTGGAACGTTGAATTTGGTCATGCAGCTGACGCTCGCCCTCCCAGAGTGAAATGCAGAGCGGACAGATGGCCGTCTTCTAGGAAGGGCTCAGGGCAGCGGATTTGCTCCCGGATCGTGGGAAAGTCTTCGGCTGAGTTCACCTGCTCGCCGACCAGCGGCAGGATTAATATGGAGATGAAATGAACCTCGGTGCAGTGCACAAAGAGGAAAAGATCTGCAACACAGGGCAGATCTCAGGACATTACTCGCATTTAGCTCATGTGGCTGGAATGGTGGGTTTTTAAATGTGGAGCTTAAGAATAGGAGCACAGGGAAGGCAATGGTTTAAATCCTTTTGGGATTTGTTATGATTATATTCTTCTTGTTATTCAAAAAAAAAACCTGTTTGCTTCTCCTTGACATTTCTGAACGAATATACAGTTTAATATTTTAGATTTGGTTACTGGAAATGTTTCCACTTCAGCTTTATGTTAAGAGCACAATTATCCTAAATATGACTATATTTATACATTTAATAGGTTTTTATTTTTTACAACTTCAAAATAGTATTTTTTATATATATTTTTAATTTTATATATTCTTAGTTGCTTTTTGTGCATTATTTTTCCAAACATATATTTAAGCACCAGCACTATATTGGATTGTGTTGCATTATGAGGCATAAAAAGAGGAATAAAAAAAATTATCTGGTGGTTTTTTTTTGTTTGTTTGTTTGTTTTTGTTTTTTCTTCAGAAGACTAAACAAGAATAATAATAAGGAGAAGAAAATTAACTATGAACCGGACAGCAACAAACACATTACTTTAATTTTGTACAACACACAAATTATACAAGACCACCCTTTGAGAAAGGATGCTTGTAAATAAATAAAAGAAGACTTCCTTTTTTTCGGATTAGCTGCAATTCGAGGATATTTTCTTATTATTTCTTTTCTGGGTTAGTTTTTTTTTTTTTCTTAAATACCCAGGGGACAGAAAAACATAACAATATCAAGTGATTTTACAGTAAATTAATTTCAGATGAATTAAATAACATTTTATAATGACTGCATATGCCTAGTGAGTCGTTTTTATTCAGCTTTCCGTTCCTTTAAAATAATTAATGACGCACATTATATATCATTCTAATAATATTTTTGTCCTGATATGAGCTAATGATATATTCATCCTCAGTTCATCATCTCCATGCTAAAAAGAAATAAGATTAAAAGGAAAGTGTGGATTAATATTTAATCATCAAAACATTTTAAATATTTAAAAACATGAGTAAATCCAGCTAAGTGTAAGCGATAACCGCACCTCCATGAACGTCCCCAGTGGCAGTGTCATTAGGTGTTTGTTGTGGTCCTGGGTAATGGGGCTGAAAAAGGCATCTGTTGAATTCGCCGTGTGTCGTCTGACTTTGTCGTCTTCCAGCGAAAAGGCTGTAAATCAGGAACTCGTAGACTGATGCGAGGTGCTTTTGGCTCCACTCTTCCTTTTTTTTCTTCAAATCTTTTTTTTAAAAAAAAATATATATATATATATATATATATATATATATATATATATATATATATATATATATATATATATATATATATATATATAATTATTTTCCTTATTTGAAAAGACGAACCTGGCAAGAGATCAGGAATTTGTGCCAAAAGGGATTAAAGGTGAAGACAGAGAGGACTTTGTTAGCAGAACCACAAGAGGAAACTTGTCTTTGTGCAATCTGTCAGAGTCCCTCATGTTTCATAAACTATCTGAAAAGCAGAGGCGTTCGTCTGATCTCAGTTTAAGAGTGCCACTGGTTAGAGTCAAGAGCACTCCAATGGGGCCACAAGATCAAACACAAACATTAGCCTGCCCATACAATGCTGTTTAATGATATAGTGCTTGACTCGCTGTGTGAATTTGATATATTTCAGGAACGTCCAGCAAAGCTTCCCAGAGTTGTGCTTGGAAGCCCACAATGATATGGCTATGAAATGTAAACCAGTGCTTTAACCACTGGATTTGTTTACTAAAATTAATTCAGTAGTTTTAGCGTTTCATGCAAATATAGAATTCTTTTTATTTAAAAAAAAAAGTGTTTTTTATCATAGGTCTAGTCTTGTTAGCCCGGAGCAAGGCAGTTAGCTGACGGTCCCTGTTTAGAAAACCGTGTGTTAGGGAGGTGGGGGGGTTGAGCTCTGCACCACCTTCGGGATCGTCTACAGTCGCTAGAGATCTAGGTCTAGTTTAGAGCAGGATAAGGACAAGGTACTAATTGGGTTACTGGGCCTCATTAGCCCTCTGCTTGTCCGTTCCTATATAAATATACACAGAGACTGTCGGAGTCATGGCTTTGCTGACCTGTTCACGTCACGGACTATTTTTAAAATGGTAATTTGCCATTGGTCTCAAGGCCAGGCATCATTCATCACCGAGGACAGAAGTGCAGTAATTACACCAGTGTCGAGTTTACCTTGTAGAGTCGTTCCCATAATAACTAGTGTCTGCCAACTGTTGATGTTTAATGTCATCTGACAGTTGTCACAGATAAAATTCCGTGTCTGCTGCTGGATTATCGAGAGGTTGAGTCAATGAGTCAAGATACCTTTTGGCAGGAAATGATAAGTTTTCCAAAGCATGTTCATAACATGTAGAGACAAATGCCATGCAGCTGTCTGATTGTGTGTAACAATACTCCAGCCTTCCCAGATGTAGTTCAGTTCTAAAAACATGGTCGATAACGTTTATCTTTTGGAGTTGCACTAGATGAGATTTCCTTAATGGTTTTACAAATGTAAACATTTTGCACACAATCACACGAAAAAAATAAAGTGGAAAAAATATCCTCTTATAAATATTGTTTGGATTTGTGTTGTAAATTGTAACACACTGAAAAGTTTTGGAAAGTTCCAAGGCAGCACGACCGATGCTAGTCACTTGACATTACATACTTCACCTTTAATGTTTTGTTTATGAGCATGCTTTAAGAATAATACAGACCCAAAGGAAACAACCAGGGAGGATCAGTTGCAGTGGTGTGTAACCCATTTAAGTTCTTTGTTCCAAACAAAGTGGCCCCCCAGGGTACGTGACACTTGTCTCAATGGCCTCTTATGTGGGATTTAATGGGTTAACACCAAACAAAAGAGACTGAGAACATGTAACACAGCAGGGGGACCCAGTGGTAACGCCATACAGCCACGATTTTTAAACCAGTCAGTTCCTGTTAACTTTCCTTACGCTATACAGAGGTCCGGCGAACAAACCACATGTTGGATCAGAAACACGTTTCACCAAATGCTGGAAAAACATAAAGTGTAGATTACACCCTAATATGCGCTCGACGAATAATGAAAAGCAAACATTTTCATTTCGGTCTTGAGAGCGTAACAAAAATGTAAAAACTTTCTTTTCAGTTTCAATTCGCCAGTTCCACACCGTGCAGTCGTATCACTGCTTAGGCCGGTGGTATTTTTTTTAAAAAGCAGGAAATCTGAAGAAGGTTACACTTAGAGACCGGTTCTGCTCATTGTTCCTGAACGTGACTCAGATAATAACTTTACCCAAATATCCAAAATCTATGACACAGTGGTGTGTGTATCATGATTTTCCAGAACTGCATGCAGGGTGTAATTTGAGCAAATCCGACGATGGGCTTGCGAAGTGTTATTGTGAATCATTATTTGTACATTTTATTCAACAAGCAGCGCTGTCATATCTTACTGTTGCTCTATGATCAACAGTGTCCTTTCACCTGGGTTTTTGTCTTTATAAAACACAGATTTGCTAATATAATAGCTACCTAGACTGTTTACATCTTTCTCAGGCCGAGAGAAGTTCATTGTTTTCCTGTTCTATAAATGCAAAGCAATTTTGGTTCCGCAAATTTCCTTCATAGCACAGAGGAGAATTATAATTACGCCTTTGTGTGTCATTCATGCTGTGGTTCTCCGACCATTTTGCTGAGTGGACAACATCTCAGGCGGTGGGAAATGCCAAAGGTTTTTTTTTTTTTATGCTTAATTCTGTTCGTCGTAGCGGTAGAGGGATGCGGTTTAGTCATGGGGAATTTAAATTAGGGTACTTAAATGGACAGTAGAAAGAGGCAGGCCATGAAGTAAATGTAAATAGCATAAATAGTGTAGGGGTGTATGTTTATATGACCTGGTATTTATGAAGCTCGTAATTTTATAGAGTTTACATTTAAAAGCAAATTTCATTCGCCTTACCTGGGATTGAGGTGAACAAACAAAAGCTGCTTAGGGTCTAGATAGAAACTTGGGTCTCAGTATCTTCAGTAGTCCATGAATCGTATTTGCTGAATGCCTTTACTTAATTAGAGCTGTGTTTTGTAAGGTGATTGTAATGACAATGCTGTTATTCTGTGGATTTCTACGGAACACACGATTATTTCTCACAATATCATATTCGTCTTGGAAATGCATAAAATGACAGGTTTTTAACAACCATAGAAATCTTTCTGCATAACCAAACCCAGATTTGAGTGAATTTAGATTAAAGAAGCATTCTTAATTGTTTTTGTACAATCATTACTTAATTGCATGGCAACTTTTATTTGTGTAGTACTATCTGTGTATGTTACTTCTTAGATAGCCCAATGCCTTATGCACAAAATTTGCATTACGACACCCCGAATAAAGTAATTAAAAACTCTCCATCATTCAGATTTATTTAAACTGTCCAGTTCGATTACGGCGATTCACTTTCAGTCCATGGTGGATGCCATTTTTATTGATTTCTAGAGTGTTTATAAAGTCACATAGAAGAGTCTATATTTACTTTCACCAAAGTCAGACGCTTGAAATTCATAATGCATCGATTGGCTTTCAACTGTTAAGAGAACAAGTCGCTCCACTTGAGCAGTATTTGTTCCAGGTAATCAATGCATCCTGTTCACAAACTGATTAAGCCTCCCGTTTTAATTGAATGTGTTTTTTATTACTAACTCAAAAAAAAAAAAAGACTCAAAGTCATGTCTTGTTCTATTGAACAGGGCTTAAGAGAGACCTTGGGTTGGTTGAGCCCCTCAAAGAGATGCTTTCCTTCCTCAAAGCCGGCATTAATTAAATTAGCACTACTCATGCTGTGACATTGTTATCAGGGACTTCCCTTTTAATGGACTGATTTCTCACCACTAATAGAGCCTTGACTAATCCGGGTTGTCCCCAGACAGGGAATTTTGGGGTTAAACATATAGCACAGCTGTAGAACTTGTGGTTCGTTATTTATGTATTTTTTTATATCTACACTTTTGGCCAGGAAGATTATTCTGCCTAGCAACACACAGTGAAGTGAAGATTTTCTTTGTGCGGAAGTGACAGGAATGCGGTGGAGTGGCGGTTCTTTCCTCCACCGGCATCCGATTAACTTATGACGTTGACTGTTGTTTTAACGATGCATTTAATGGAGTAATTTGGTCAGCTAATCACCTGCGCTCCTATTGGCCATGTGTTTTCAATATGAGCTGTGCACCAGCTCTCTCCTTCCCTTTTCCCTTGTCAACAGCCCGGTTTCTGTGCTCGTCCCCGCCCACAGGAGGCAGCTGCAGCCAATGAGGCTTGCTGAAAAACTGCCTGTTTAGTCTGGGCCCGCGCTACCCGAATTGATTGGCAGTCGGGTCAAACAAAGTCATTTTCTTGGCTCGTTGCCTGGCAAACCTCTGCAAGCATTTAAGGAAAAGGTAGAAGGCTTTCCACTCTTTCCACCGGGAAACCGAAGATCTCTTTTTCAAAGACGTACCTTGCCCTCCACCTTTCTTTCTTCTCTCCCCACAGAGCTTTAACCCAGAAAATTATGGAGCTGGAAGCTTTTTACTAAATTACATTCAAAGAGCCGCATGTGCAACTTGCTGCGGTTTATTTTCAGCTAAGAAGAAGCATAGTATGAAATACATATTTTAGCAACTCCACCAGCAACTCTTTCCTTTTTTTTTTCCCCTCCGTTTTGTTAGAGCGACTGAATCAGATCATGTTCTCACGTTCAGGGCTTGCAGAAAGATTGTTTGCGTGTGCACACAACCTGAATAACCATCACAATGCAAAAACTCTACTTCTTTAACCTGCGCGTTGCTCTTACCTTGCTCGGGGCGATATTAAATTAGCAGTGATGAAGCTCCCCACTGCAAATCTTTTTGGCTTTGAGACAAAAATAACACTTCCTCCCTCATGAGCCCTCTAGAATAAGATGCGGATATAACGTTCCTCAAGAGCTTATATCTGGTCGTGCAGGCTTTCAATGAAGATTAACAAGGCATGTAAAAATAATGTTTGACATTTCGTTTTCACCAGGAGTGATCCAGCTCAGAGACTCTGGATGTGCGTAGTTGACTGCAGTAAAATGTAGGCTCCATTCCTGCTTTTTTTGTGCATGCAAGCAATAAAGCAGTTTAAAATTGTATTCGATAGCTCATCATATCTGTTGACATTGTCGGATTATATCAATAAATAACCACAGTTAAGTAAATGTGAAGAGTATCGATCGACTGTATTTTTCTCTGCCTCTGCCACCCCCTGCGCATTGCGCACTTGGTTCGTCCCGATGGTGGCACCGCATTACGCATTACAGGGGCGTCTGTCTGATATTCCCCCCTGTCTGGTTTGTAATGGTTTATCCTGTCCTGTGGGAAAACCTTTTTTTTTAATACTTTATTTGTTGTTGTTTTTTATTTGGTCCTTGTTGAACTTTGACCCCGAGCTGCCTGATTTTCTGGATTTTATTTATTTATTTATTGAGGGGTGTTGACGCTGGGGGAGGACACGAACAAAGATGCGGGTGAACCATTTGGCAGTGTGTATTATAGATTAAGGAGAAAGAGGTACACTTATGGTTACTATTCGTCTTTTTTTTCCTCAGTACTCAAAGGACTAATTTTGGTCAATGGAACATTTGAAGCGGAGGATGCACATAATGCATAATTTATGTATGTTTATGAACACAATAAATATGCATATCAGATGGCCTGGAGATGTTTAGATTTTCCACATTTTTTAGCCTTTTAATATTAATCACTATTAATCAAAATCTAAGTTAAAAAAAACTTTAGCAGCTGTTTTTTTTTTTTTTTTTAAACTTTGCTCCGTGGACACACCATGCTGTTAGAGTTAAAGGAAAAATACAAGAAAGGTGATTTAGAAAGGTGTCAAACCGCCACTAGTCATCAGAACAGCCTCAGTGCCCCCTTGGCCAATAGTCTGGACCTGTATCTATCTATCTATCTGTTCCTCAGATAGATAGATAGATAGATAGATAGATAGATAGATAGATAGATAGATAGATAGATAGATAGATAGATAGATAGATAGATAGATAGATAGATAGATAGATAGATAGATAGATAGATAGATAGATAGATAGATAGATAGATAGACAGATAGATAGATAGATAGATAGATAGATAGATAGATAGACAGACAGACAGACAGACAGACAGACAGACAGACAGACAGACAGATGGTATTATAGAGTGCTGTGTAACGTGTTCAATTGGATTGAGATCATATGATTGTGAAGGACATAGCCTCACCAAACCATTCACTGAGAACTTGTTTTTTTGAGGCAGAATTATACTGAAAAACAGAAGTTTATATAGAAATGATTCGTCATAGGAGATCTTTGTATTGATTTGCTGTGATGTCTAATGAGGCAAGAAATAAATACCCCTACAAACCAGAGCCACCAATATTTCCTTTAATTTGTAAACCATCTGTATGTTAGGAAAACACACACGTGGAAGTGGTTTTCACTTAAATTAGATTCTGCTCGCTGGTGGATGGCCTAGAATGAGTCATGAGACCTGTCATATGGATGAATTATCGGAATGAACCGTTTGACTTCAGCTTGTTAGTGTGTGGAGCATCACAGCCAATCAGGATACATGAAGGAAAAAACTTCCCAAGATCTCAGGTGACACTGAAAGTGTTTATCTTAACATGTCTGCACCTTTCGGACATGTTTCTTCACCGCCACCAAACCCATACCAGCCTGAACAACTGGTCTTTGTTTTAGATCAACGTTTCACCATGTAGCTTATTTCATGTACTGTCCACTTTATCTTTGTTCTAGTCTTCTTCAGCCACTCAGAGATGACTTATTTTTCATTAGTCACTCTCAAAGCATATTATTTGGCAACTGGGAACTATTCAGTAACTGCAGTTAAACCAATAAGACACGTTTGTATTTAAAAGAGAGGAATAGAATAAATCTAGACCTGCTGAGAGGTGCTGTGAGTTGAAGGAGTTGTTTTTGTTGGTTTAGCTTTTCATCATGGTTATATCTAATAAAATTGATGAAATTCTCACAAGCCTACTCTTGCAATGATTAGGACAGGTTTGTTTTGTTTGTTTGTTTGTTTGTTTTTTATGGGGGGAAGAAACTCCTTTTAGTTTGTAAGGATTTCTACAGATTCTGTTAAACATACTTTTGGTCCTACTTCTGCTCCTTCCCAGTCTCTGATATAATAATAAAAAATGCATTTGTCAATTTAGAACACATTTTTTTATGCAAACAGATACATGTCTTATACCAGTTATCTTTGCTGTCACGAGTTGATGGAGATAAACAAAATGCTCTTTGTCCTTGTTCACCCATATTTGAGATATTTCTCCTTAAAGAAAGTGAATTCCTATAATCCCTCGTGCTGGTCTAGGGGCAGTAGGAGCAGGCAGAAGAGTGTCCGCTCCGATGCTATCTGCCGACGCAGGCACAAAGCAGACGGGCTCAGGGTAATTGAATCCACATATCGAGTTTTGCGGGCTGGATTCCACAGGGCCTAGGCTTGGCACACATCTCTCTGTGGAATGTTGGTCTGAAAGCGTTGCCGCTGATTCGTTCCCGTTCGTCCCACAAAATAGTCCAGAAAATGTTTCTGGAGAGATCTCTCAGATGCTCATCTGTCAGTTAGGGGAAATAAAAAGGCTGGGTGTGTTAGGTCAGAATCAGAAACTCTCAAGCGAACCATTAGACTTATTTATTGCCAGTAGAGGAGGGTACCGAGTTCAAAACCGAGGTGATTTAAGGTTATTGAATGGAATCCAAAGCCTAAGTGGGGCACAGGGAGAGAAAAAAATCTGTAGAATCTTTTGCAGTAGAACTATTCCACAAAGACTTTGTAATCTGTTTGAGATTCGAATGGGATTCTGCCTCATATTCATGGTTCTTATCTAAACCAGTCATCGACGTCACTCGTGTTAGCTGCATTTATTAGGATTCGTTAAAACTAAAAATAAATCCCAGGACACTTTGTCTGCTAAGTCTAACGAATACAGGACAAGAAATATTAGTCGTGTGTTGTATTTACTGACCTATATTCCCTTTTTTTTCCTCTCCTGCTCCAGAGATAAAGATTTGTTTTCATTCTCTAAACACACCAAAAGTAGATCTTTATTTAGGCAACCTGCTGAAGTGTTGAATCAGCGACGTGAAATTAGTTGAAGCTCTTCAGTGATCGTATAGTATTGTAATCTGACACGCCTGGTCTATATAATGTGACAGTGAATCGATGTTGTTGAATTAACTGCAAAAATTCATTAAGATTCTTTTTTATATTAATCTCACATCAGCATTTGGTTAATCAGCTGTTAATTAGCCAATAACTCAATTAGATTTCTGTCCTCACTTGGAAGCAAGTTATCAGGAGCACAATTGTAAGCTTTGAGAGAATGAAGTATTAAGTTTTGTGGTGCATTTTCCAGTTGAATGTATTTCAGTTTTGAAGACTGGAATTGTTTTAATGAGGCTTGGAAATATGTTGCTTTTGCAGCATGCAGTCGCTTGGGGAAAAGGTAGTAATCCTGCTCATGCTTTCTGGGGACAAGTTAAGATTCAGGACGCATTCTGGGGTCTCACCTGCCGTCTGCAAACAGAGCAGAGGATTTACACGCCCCGAGTTTCTAGTGTTTGTGTATGTGTGTCTTTGTGTTTGTAGCGGTCTGGCCAGCAAAAAGCAACAGCTACTTAGGTAGCGAGATTTCACGCAGTTTATAGGAGTCCCATTAAATGAAGTTCATGATTTTTTTTTTTCTTAGACAAGTTTGTAAGACATTTGTGCAGCTTTGAGCCAGTATACCATCTCATTTACAAGACTTGAGTTCTGGCACTTGGGCATGAAACTGAACCGCTGGCCATGAAAATATCAGACCGACTTTGGACAGAGCAGAGCATTCCTGTTCTCCGTCACGCAAGCTGGCGCTCACACTCCGTGCACTGATGACGGGCAGCATGCCAGGTGGATGTTGCCATGACTCCCAACACCACTCCTACCCGCTCCCTCCCCTATGTTTCTCCCCCGGTGGTTGCCGAATTTTCGGGGTAGGCAGGGCTAAGGGTTTTGATTTAGACAAAAGATGTCTTCACACTGTCAGCCGAATGATTCAGTGGAATGCTTTTCCGATCCCGAACCGGAGAACTGTTTGACCTTTTGGCTGAGGTTTTGTTATGGTGCCAGGACAGAGACAGAGAGTGATAGAGGGAAAAAGAGAGAGAGAGGAAACTTGGAAAGCAGAGAGAATTCTTTCCCTTTTTTTTCTGCCTTTCGATGCCTGAGAAAATGGCGGATGGCGCTGCACAGTGCAGACCTATACCTGAATTTGCCAAGATCTCCGGATACTATCCCAGGCTGGTTTAGATTTGGCGCAGCACTCGTATTTATTTAATTTTTTCTGTTCTTACCAATTCTTGCAAAAATGGGAAGAAAGCCTGTTAGAGGAGGCGGACGCTTCAAAATATAAAACAAAAAACAAAAAAAACGAAACGTGTTAAAGTCCAGATGAATAGGTGAAGTTTTGGTAAGCTGGCACAGACTTTCGCATTGTTAAAAATCCCTGGCACCAGTCGTCTCGATTCCACGTGAGCGTCTCTCTCTCCGGTCAGAGCGACTGAACATTAGCTGTTTTCATGGCAATACAGTTTGGCAGGTTTCCTGCCCCGGCAGATTCTTTGCTCTCTGGCAAAACCTCTGTGTGTGCAGTGTTGCCATGTTGAAGCATGGTACGCACTGTCAGAGCAGATTGCTGCTGAACTTTGGTGATTGACTTGGACAAAACTGGATTAATAGTCGAGAAATTAATAATCAGTGGAACTGCACATGGGATTGTATCCTGCATCGCTTTATTCATTTAAGTTCTTTATTGTAATATGGTAGTTATAACTATGTAATTACAATGTTACAGCCAGCATCTCCACTCTATTACATTGTTTTGTCTGATGTGTCTGATGTTTTCACTGATGCCTGAAAGCAATCTTTTGTTTGTGTTTTTTTTTTCTTTCAGTACAATGAGCATCAGCATAGGATACGTGTCCGGAGTTGTGCTACGTCAGGTAAGCCTTCCAACTTAATCTCTTATACCGAGTGCGTCACTACAGATATCAAGAATGAGATCATCACGAGATCAGACTGCGGCGTAATCACTCTGCACACACTCGAAAGAAAAGACGAGCCTGATGACGTGCAACTATTTAGTTCACCTTTTTTTTTTTTTTTTTTTTGTAGTGTGTCTTCTTCTCTTTCAAAAGCATTACATTTCTTCTTCTTTCTTGGTTTGCTTTGGCAATTTGTGACAAACACGTTTCTTGTTACTATTTTGAGGATGAACCACGTGTCATAAACCCGTAGATCCGATCTTGTGGCAAATCTGGTAACCCAAGCTCGCTTCTGTGGGTCTCTGTCACCGTGGTGCAATCCGTCTTTGTCTGCCCAGTTTTATAGCAGTGGATTATTTATGTTTCGTAGTGTTGGGGATATTTTTTCTTTTAAATTTAATACCTTTCATGAGCAAAGCTCAGTGGAACAGTACACGTCATCTCCTTAATCATCATAAAACTTTTTTGGTAAATCTTTTTAATAACAAGTGTTGTGCTACATATGTTAGTTTCTGTGAGTTTTTTTTTTCCATTTCAAGCTCCAAATCTAAAGCACCAGTCAATGGAGACAAGAAGAAACCGTGTGCATCCAGGTTGAGGTAGTAGGTTGTATGGTTTAGAATTACACCATGGGAGTTAACTGTACAACCTTCTAGCTTTCCTTGGAGTACACTCATGTCGTCCGGAGAGTCTTCTTCCTGATGTAAACATCACTTAATCAAGGAACTTTGTCGTAAAGAAATATTTTCATTTCCTTTCTGTTAGGAGATGCTTATTTAACATTTACGGAAGGAGTCTCCAGTTCCGGAGCTTTGTATTCTGACACTAGGTTGTGACGTTAGAATGTCTGCAGGATAGAACAAAGGTAGTGACGGTAATGACTCTATAACCGCTAAACTGTCATTTAGAGCAGGAAGTAATGCCTGATACGACCGGTAATTAAATATAACTGTTGTTAAATATTAAATATAATATAATTGTTAAAAAGTACGACATGTTATTCCTTACTAATTTAAACATTTGAATTGTTGCTGTGGTATAACGCCCTGTCTGGAGTCATAGTTTAATCCGTTTTTTTTGTTTGTTTGTTTGTTTTTTTTTGTTTTAATATTATTATTATTTATTTATTTTTGGTATAAGTATAAATGGTATAAAAGATTAGGAAAAAGTGGGCGGTAGTATTACTTACGCTCATACAATTTGTCTTTCTTGTTAGAAATCGCTTGCATGATGTGGAGAGATTCATAACGTACTGTAGCTCATGAGTAAGCCTGGCAAAACTTTGGTGGAAACCGGTGGCCTTGAACGATTAGAGCAGTTTGTATTTAATGCAGTTTTGTTACACAACTAAAATCACATAAAGACAAGCGACTTCACTGAGCCAGATAAATGAACCCAACAGCAGGTTTTACAATAATGACAATGTTTAATTAACAATACTAAATGGTCGTTTGCCATCGCGTGGCCTCAGTAAGTGTTCACCACATTCCTTGAAATAATTCATGAATAAAAATGTTAAATAAGTCATTAGAGGCGAATACGGTTTTGTAGCTTACACTCTAAAACATGCGGGAAGAAAGTTTGCGAACACACAACCCTCTTAACCGCTTAATGCAAAGTGACAGAGGAATTCGCATTACGGTTTCCTTTAACGCGGCTGGTTAATTAACTTTTCCCCTTCTCAAAGGAGAGCTCACTATCTCAATTAGTGGTATTTGGAAGGGTTATATTTTTTTTTTTGTTGGAGATTTAATCCACTGCTGTGTATATGTACATTACACAACACACACAGGCTGTAATATTATAGTGCACCTATAATATAAACACGCAGGCTGAACCGCAGCAGGAGAAAATCCATCACGGTGTGATTTACTTATCATACTCTTTGTGTACATCAGTCTTGAAGGACTAATAAGATATTACTGATGATAAAAAAAGGTAGTATTATGTCTTCATTTATGCTTTTCCTGCACTTAGTTTGAAGTTATGTAAATTTATTTTTCAAAAGCCGTGAGAGGAATCAAATCAAAAATGTACTTTCGCATCAGACACCGAAGGTCAGCGTCGTTCTCTGGTTATTCAGCGTAATATCTGTGATATTCAGCCTGTTTTATAATTGATATCATAAACAAAAAGACTGCTGCATTGATATGTGTAGGTTCTTCTTCTTTATGTCAGACTGTCGTCTAATGTTTTGATATATGTGTCATCTGGGGCTGATTTCTTTCTCTCTCTGACTGTAGATTTTGTGCTACCTGTCAGTGACCGCGCGCTACACAAGTATAGGATAAAAATCTCATTCTTGATTAATTTTGTTTCCAAGAACAGCATCAAGTCTGCAGCTTTTTGTACTCAGGCATAACATTTGCATACAAGTTTGCACTGCTATTCATTTATACTCACCTAGATTTACCACACGATCTCACACATGTACCTGAAACATGATGAGTCTATGGTCATGTCCACACTAATCCGGATATATTTGAAAACGGAGTTTACGTTTAAAAACGCTCACATCATCGTTTTCTAAAAGTTGCTCATCCACACTGAAATGTATGAAAACACTTACATCTCTCTACTGCACATGAGTAAAGCTTCGACCTGCTTTCGACTGCGTCACATGACTAAAAACGCGTCATAGTATTCAAAAGCCTCTGTCTTCACAGTCCACGCTAAGACGCGAAGACTGCGTTTTCAAATTTAGCTGCTTTGGAGAGCGTCTTCCAGCAGCTACGTTTTCGTTGACTTAAAACGCCGTCTCAGTGTGGACGAAAGGCCAAAACAGGAGAGAAAAATATACGTTTTCAAGCGAAAACGTATTAGTGTGGACATGGCCTATATTAGAAATCGGACATTTGCGAGAAACCCATATGCCCACTTATAGTGAGAAACCTCAACGTTGTCCTAAACAATTCCTTGATATGTATTGAATATTAAATTCCCAATTACTGGACAAATATACGGCTACTACACCTGTACACCTGCTCGTTCGTACAGCTCAAGGGCTTCAGCTAATGTTCGCGTCAAACATCAGAATGGAAAAATGACATGATCAGTTGTGACTTTTATCATGGCCGTGTTGTATTTTAGAAACTTTTAACGAACAACAGTGTCTGGACTTTACACAGAATGGCACACAAAACACAAAAAACAAAACATCCAGCAAACCAGAAACATCTTGATGAACTCAAAGAGATTGACCAGACTGACTTGAGCTGGCAAGAAGTCTGTCAAATAATCTCAAATACGTACGTCAGGTTCCATGTCTGTGTCAACCAAGAACAGGAATCTGAGGGGCTGTAGGAGCAAATTTCCTGCATCGTGTGTGATCAGCTGATTGCTTAATTGCACTAGTATGCAGGTATACAGGTAGTCCTAATAAAATGAGTGTATATGTTGAACTGAATTGTGAATCAAAGAATCTGAGTCAAAAAAGCTGATTCCTGTTACCCTCACTAATCTACAGCCCTTGTTTAATTTCTGTTCAGGCTTCTTCTTGCCGAAACACCCATATCACACTAACAGTATAACAAACAAGGATAAGGTTTATTACTTCACTTCGCCTCACTACCCATTACGTTTCTCAAAATGTCTAGTGTTTTTTCTTGGTTTTGTAGCAAAGGACTGGAGCATCAACCTCTCTTGTGTTTAACATTCGTGCTATTTAACATCACAGAATTGAGACACTTTAAAATTTAGGAGGCATGGATGTGTGTATGTGTGTGTATCTTGAACGTGTGTGTTCCTCATTGTCATAACTGCAAGACACACACACGATATCTGTGTGTTCGATTTTTTTTTTCAGCCATCATGACAAGGTGACACTAATGAAAGTTCTGATGGACAACTTTCTCTCAAATTCTTTATTTTATGCAAATTTAAAGCCCCCATTGCATTCATATTTGTCCATTCACCACACATCATTATTAATAATAATATGACAAACCACGATAAAATCAGCACGTTTGTAAATCAGCACACACCAGTCCCGTGTACATGAGGGAACCATTTTCATCCTTCACTGTCTCGTGTGTTTGCTTAGCTTCAGTGAAGGCTTCCTCAATCCCACCAGGCCTTGACATTTTACCCAACGCTCCTAACGAGTGATTTACAGACAGAATCCAGACCTAGACAGGACGCACGAAACATAACGCTGGAACTGTACCATATGGGAAAGGTCTTGGTGTTACGGTCTCTGCAGTGTATCGCGTCTTTGATATACGGCCTCGCATCACTCGCAGGAAATACATGGTATATCTGCTATACCGTGCGCTCAGTCGTACAGAATGACTCGTCCCGAACCTTTGTTCCTCCCTCTCCGGCTCAGCATGACACGGGCGCTGTCTCTGCAGAATGAGGACACTGGGTTGCTTTGGCTGCATGCCACTGCTTGTGAAGCACATTCGATTGGACCAGAGAGGAGAGAAAATATGGAGGAAGTTCTAAAAATCTGCTGTGTGGTTTCACAGACCTGTCCATGTCAGCTAAATTGATTTAGGAATGTGAGTAACCGAGAATCATTCATCAATACAGTGAAACATTGCAAATGAGCGTTTTGACTTGGAAACTTGGGCGGCAGAAACGCAATTATGAATATGAATTGAATCTGAGGAGAGATCGGTGAAACTGATGTGGAATTTATGTGTAGCTCTATTATATAAACACTCATGCATTGTGTGTGTGTGTGTGTGTGTGTGTGTGTGTGTGTGTGTGTGTGTGTGTGTGTGTGTGTGTGTGTGTGTGTGTGTGTGTGTGTGTGTGTTTTTTTAAATTGCTGCGATTCCCAGCAGCTCAGTGACTAGGTTTCTCCTGGAACTATCTCAGTAAAAAGCCTTAGGAGATTTACATCCACAGTTGTTGTGTTTTTTCCAGCTCCTGATTCACTTAGCTTGTTTTTTTTATCGTATCTTTATATTACTGTGTTTCTAAAGAGGCAGTAGGGTAAAATTGGAGCGAACAGCTTTTAATTAAAGCACAAACAAAATGACTTGTGGTATTAATGTAGATTTGATTCATGAACATGGATACGATTCAATACGCTCCTCGTCTTACTGACACTGTGTCAAAAATGAGTTCACAACAAACATGTAGAAATGCGAACAAAACATGTTTTGTTTTATATAGGTACAGCAGGGCATTCGATGATGTCCAGTGTTGTTACTTTAATGGACAGTGGACAAAAAAATTTACTGGACAGTGGGGAAAAAATTGTTTTATTTTCTCATTTTGTTTGTGAACCTTTTCCTTTATTTATATATATGTTGTACCATTGATAGAAAAAAAATTCTGCAAAACTTTGTGTTACATAACACGTGGAGACGTCTCTTTTAAGATGTTTTTTTCCAAGTGTTGTCAGGATACTTTTGCAATCTCTCCCTCACTGCACTGAAATAAAACGAACCTTTCCGACTTTAAAAAACTTTTAAAAGGCATGTCAAGTTGTTGCAGTTCTTTATTCTTTACTTTTTCTCAGCTTGAAAAATAAGTTGTTCTACATCTTTTTTTCAAATGACAACAAAGGGTTTTTTTTTTTTAGGTGTCTTTTCTCCAGCGAACGTACATGTTGTCTTGTGGGGATTCTTTCCATTTTTTTAAATCGTAACACGGACCAGACTGGGGATGTGCTGCATGACAGAAGAAATCCCGAATCCCTGGCTTTATGTCCAACTCCTCTTTTTCGGACTCGGCTCAGCTGTTCCGTCTGTCGTCCCCGATCTTTATCCCACCTCAAATCTGAAGTTAGGAAAGTTTTCATTTTGTTTTTTTCCTAGGGAGATTTTCGCTGTGGAAACACTGACAAACCACTAGACACTTGTCTTAACTTTTTTTTTTCCCCCAGCACTAAAGAATAAGCTTTTTACTTTCCAAATTCGACACTGACTCTTAAAAACTAGACAGTTGCTGAGACACAAAAACTCACAGGAGTTTGTTTTAAGAGACAGTTTTTGTCCTCACCCCCTGAACCCCAATGGTTCCTCCAGATGTAGCAGAGCGAAGCGTGTCAGAAAAATCCCGCCGCCTCAGCAGAATCAGATCCAGCTGGCGCGATCGGCCGAGCTACAACTCATTGGTTACAGCTGGGCTTCGATTTATGTGATAGCTGAACAAATAAATTACAGGATTAGATAGGGCAGGAAAGAAGACACTTTTGTTTCACTCCACCATCAGTCTCTGCGAGTCCGCACCTCTCAAGTGTAAACAAATGGCATCGGATATTAATGGGGATTTAATAGCGTAAAAAAATAGGTCTTAATCGATTTGAGGGAAAAAAACAAACCTTTTCTTTTTGCAACAAATTATTTATTGAGTTCACATTCATGTTAAGGCTTTGGATTGAAACCTGGTTGGATGTAATGTTATCAAATTCTACAAACCAACAGAACGTTTCCTATTAGTTCTTAACAAACGAAGATAAGCTTTTTTTCTCTCATGACTCGTTTTATATATATATATGATAACTGCAACTAGAACTCTGCAGTACGACGTTATATCATCAGTATGGTGATGATCCGTCACTTTTCTGTGCTGTTGTAGCCATGGGGACACCTTTATAATCTAAAACTTTGATACTCAAACTTTATAATAATAAAACTTTGAGCTCATTTAAACTGTGAAAAATCCTTCTTTAGATTTTCCCTCTCTTAGGTGATGAAAAAAAACCCCAATTAAAATATTTGGCTTAAATGAAAAGAAAAAAAAAACTTTTCTAACTACAATTCAATTTTTATTTATTTATTACGAATCTAATTGCAGATGTTGATCCGTCTTCATTTTAAAAGGTTCCCAGACCGTTTATCGCATTTGGTTTGTATCGGTTTCCTGTTGTAAATTCTCTTTATGTATTCCTTTTCCTCAATACTGTTAATGACCTTTAATCAAAATAAGAAAAACAAAGGAAGTACAGTATGCTCGGAGACATGGACACCGAAAAGCATCACGTCTGTTACATTTCTACAAACGTTCCTTGAGAAAAGCGTCAGGAATCGATTGCTTTTGTGTCACATAACTACAGGAAATCCATTCTCTGTAAATAAAACATGGCAGAACATAGAGAGTTTTAAATCTTTATTGATAATCCTCACTTTCTCCATGTACATCAGCGTGTTTTAACGTACCTCGATACGCGCATGGATTTTTTTTGTAGGTGAACTGCCTCAGCTGCACATTCTCATATGTAATTGATTGTTAGTTTGTGTGTCTGTCTGCGTGTGTGTGTGTGTGTGTGTGTGTGTGCGTGTGTGTGTGTGTGTGTGTGTGTGTGTGTGTGTGTGTGTGTGTGTGTGTGTGTAATTGAGCACTTAGCCTCCTGCCCTTCACCCTTCCAAGCCCAGAACATCACTGAACCTGACCTGAGCATCACTTTTGCTGGAAAAAGACCGCAGCGAGTGAACGTGTGAGCCAGGTTCCTTTGCCCGAGGTGCTCGATACGCCGCGCTGCTTTTCATGCAGAGACAGACAGAGTAATAAAAATACCAAATCCAATTAGAAATAGGATAAATAAATACACATATAACGTACATGACTGAAGCATCATCGATCTGTCTGGAGTCAGGAACGGCCTTGCTGCGTAAAGCACTTTCTCCCATCAATGTACCCGTGACTTTTGACCTTCTGGGACAAATCAATGGGATTGATCAGCGGCTGCAGACTGGACCGTCCTCTACAGGGACCAGACACAATGGTCATTAATGCTTTTCTGTGTGTGTGTGCGTGTGTACGTGAGCGAGCGACTACCACATCCCCCTCCATACTCCATGTCTTTACTCTCTCGTGTGTATACATTCGTGCATTCACTTGCAATTTTCTTTTATTTTTTAAATAAAAAAAGATTATTATAAGTTATTATATTAAACAAACATCATGTTGATGCCTCTAGAACACAGACCTCTCCAGATTTTGTTTCCCCTCATGTTCGGTTTGACGTCACAGACTTTTTTGCGTCAGAAAGCTTGTAACGTTTCCTTTGTTGTTTTGTCTTTTCCAGCTCTCGCGTCTGTTTATATCCAGTTGTATATTTTACACTTTGCTTAGATGAAAAACGAGTCTCGTGTTTGTCAGTCACTAGTTAAACAGACACTTATTTTACTTACTTCACCAAATAAGCCATGTATCACTTACATACATATAAACCATGTAATCATCTTCAATCTCCATCTACAGTTGTTGAAATTGACCGTTTTAATCTTTCTACAAATAAGCGCAACGATCTGCTTATAAGAAGAGACGGGGATCGTGTAAATGATTCACATTTGTGACGCGTTTATATAATAAACAATGCAGAAACAATAAGATCTTCATGACTTGTTGACTCATCCCCGTGCGTAATTAAGGACACGGCGCACAACAGTCAGATCTGCTAAACAGTTGCAGGTAAAAGTCAAAGCCATTAAAATTTTAATTAAGAAGAAAGAGCATGAGAAAAAAAGTGAGAAAGAAGAAGCTAAAAATAATAGATATTGCTGTTGAGTCGGCTGATGGAGTACAATTCCTGATCGATATCCGACGATGCCCGAGAATGACCTGAAATATTGTGACCCCTGCTCTTAGGTCTTAGCTCTTTATAGGTTCAAATCTTGATACGTTTTGAACGTTTCATTGAATGAATCGTCTGGAGATCCTCACTACAGAGAGTGTTGGAAATTAGCGTTGTTTTTTTTTTTTCACCTTAAAGCTTTATAGTAGCAACCTTGTGTCATAAACCTAACGCGGTGCAGAAATGTGTGTTGAGTCTCGCTGCGTCAACAACGTGCTTTTCTCAACAAAATGGCGGTGAGCTGAGCACCTTGAGTCTACGGGTCTCCGTCTCACTCGTGTGTGTGTTTATGTGTTTGCGCCTGGGTAAACCGTCGCCTCTAATGTGTGTGTGCGTTCGTGTTGTGCGTTCGTGTGTATGAGGACCCGCTTTATTGTCTGGATTGTGTGTGTGACGGCGGCCCTCTGCTGACGGACCGTGGGTGCATAAGCTTGGCCACAGGCCCAGACACTGCCACAGCGGTAATAGAGTTGATTGATCATCACTCCGTCAAGGTTTCCCTGCTGATTTCACTAGCCCTCACTGGTGCACACCACACACACACACACACACACACACACACACACACACATACTCTACCACTTTTCTTCATCCTGAGGCTCGAGCCAGCATGGTGTGCTCTCATATCGGCGAAGTCGCCTCTAAGATCAGCTTTAGGTTGAAATGCAGCCCCCCATAAGACCATTCCGTGCATGCGCATGTGTGTGTGAGTGTGTGTGTGTGTGTGTGTGTGTGTGTGTGTGTGTGTGAGCGCCAGGCTCTGCATTGCAGTGCGGCCAACATAGGCGGCGTTTGCATTAAGCACATAATCAATGACCGGCTGTCAGCGTAAGGGTCACGACCCCCATCCACACTGCAGGGAGCAGCGAGAGAAGGTCACAGGTTGCGAGATTAAGACGGGGCCGTCCTGAAGCGCTCCCAGACAGATAAATCAACCATCATCCCATCTCATCAAATGTGTCTGCTCCTCTGAGAATTGATTCAGACTCCACGACTGACTGGGCTTTGCTCCACCACCATCACCCCATCACCCCCACCCACCGAAAAAAGACACTGATGGCTGCTTTGACCGAAGGATTTTATTGAGCTTTTTTTTTCTCCTAAGTGTTGTTTGATGAACTGCAGTGGTTTTGTCACGTGGCATTGCGCCGCGTGTGAGGAAAAGTTATGCTTCCCAGAGGCAGACCACTTTATTTCTGAACCTCGTACTAAACGTTCGAGCCATTCGTGTAGCCAAAAGTCGCTTTTAATAATCTTTATGATATTTTTTTTTATATTATATGCAGTTATATGAATGATTAAGGATACTTTTAGATCGCATTTCCCTTTACATCACTTTGCTCCATATTGACTTTTTATTAAATTTTATTTATTTATTTTTCCTTTTTCTTTTGTGTATATATATAATATGCTCCTAATATTTGAATAAACTGTGCATAGGTGGGGGGTACAGTATGTGGCAACAGCAAGCTAGCCACCCCACCGGACGTGTGTCTGTTACATGTATTTCAAAACACTTTGTTTTTTCCTTGAGGAAGGGATTGATCAGTGCAGGACGAAGCCTTTGCAGCAGACGAGATGGAGTGAGTGAGAGAGAGAGAGAGAGAGAGAGAGTAGGAGAGGGAGAGAAGGATGTAGTGAGAGCAGAGGAGAGGGAGGGTGCTCAGCGCAGCACGCCGCTGCCGACTGGAACTCAGACTTGCCGACATGCTGGAGAGACTCTCTACCAGACAGGTACGGCGGCCTGGACAAAATGAAAGGAGGAAAGGGGAGGGATCACTAAGGGAAAAGATCAAGAGGGTTTTTGGGGGGGCTGAGTTATCGTTTCTGGTATTTGGGTGCATGTGAGAGTGTGTATGAGAGACAGTGAGAGAGAGAGAGATCGCGATTGTGATTATGGTGGTGTAATGGGGTGGGGGTGGAGAGGCAATGTTGGGGTGAGGTAGGGTGTCAGAGGAAGATGACTGCCTCGTGCGTCTCCTTACCTCACAAGCTCCTGTCCCACCTCAGTGACCTGCCTCTGTCTGGGATTACCTTCTCCTCTCTCTCTATCTCACTCTCTCGCTCTCTCTCTCCCTCTCTCTTACTCGCACACTGTTTTTCTTCTTACCTTTTACCGTTACTCTGAAATGACAAATCATACGTGTCGGCTCTGACGGTGTGCCTGTGTGCATGTGAGGCAGGGAGGAGGGGTTGTTAAAGGCACGTGTCGAGCCGTTCTCATTTCCGGCAGCGTCCGCGCTTTCCCTATTCCCTTGAGGAGGAGGAAGCTGGCTGATTGTTTGGGGGGGGGGAGGAGTCTGCTAGTGGCGTGTTTGTGTGTGTGTTTGTGTGCAAGCGTGGCGAAAAATGACATTTCGGCTGGCGCGTGCGCTTTTGAAATTGATGCCGGGCCAGTCTGATGTCGGGACTAGAGAAAAGGCAGCGAGAAAGCCGCCACTGTCGTCTCTGCCAATCGATCTGGTGATCACATCTAAATGACAACTTTGGACCGGAGGGGAGCGCGCCAGTGTCGTAAGGAAGGGGGGTAAGGAAGGGGGGTGGCGGGGGTGTCGCAGTGGCTGTGTGTCTGAGTTAAATGAGTGCAGGTGGGGGGAGTAGGGGGGGGCAGAGGAGAACTGCAGCCGCCGCCGATCAGCGTCTCGCACTTTTTTTTTTTTGCTGATACCGAATCGTTTGCGAGAGGCGCGAATCCCGAGTCCTTCCCCTTTTCTCCGTGTCTGAGCTGCACCTCTGCCTTTCCATACAAGCCGCTTGCAGCAGATCAGCAAGGTGAGAGATGCACACCAATGCTGTGGCTCTGAAGACAAAGGAGAGAGAGGAAGAGAAAGAGACTGACCATCTGACTAGGGGTTTACCTCAGCCAACAAAGGCTAGTTAGCGCAGAGCAGGGTGCCACGGACTCACAGCTGCATTTTTGACGGAGAAATGAAAAAGTCAGAAAAGGCGTGTTCTTTTTTAAAACTCATTCGCTCTTTATCAGTCGTGTCTGCTGCTTTCGTCGGGCCGGGTCAGCGTTCGGATTGTAGCGACTAGCGTGGAATGCTGGACAAGTTATCTGGTGAAAAATTGGGGTTGAGGGGGGGAGTGTGTGTGTCTGTGTGTGTATCTGTGTGCAGATCTGTCTGCAGAGGGCCGGTGTTGTTGTACGGTACCAGACAGAGCGCTGGCCCGCCGAGACGAACAGAGCCGGGCGTTGAACAAAGAGCAGCCACACAGGAAAGTGTGTGTGCGTGTGCATATGTGTGTGTGTGTGTGTGTGTGTGTGTGTGTGTGTGTGTGTGTGTGTGTGTGTGTGTGTGTGTGTAAATGTGTGTGCATGACAGAGAGAGGCAGGATCCTGGTTCTTCCCCCCCACACACTCTAACCCCTGCACCTCTTCGGACCATGCTGTACTTCTCCTGTTCCCTGAGACCCTAACTTGTGAGCTGAGCGAATTCAAAATCACGGGTTAGGCTCTTGGGACCTGGGCGGAGGGCAAGATCGACTCGAAACTCCGAACATTCCTCCCGAGGCGACGCAGGATAGTAAGGCAGGATGCCGACTGATGTCCTAGGAACAGGGACTAAAACGAAGCAGGGACGGTGAATCAGTTAGACCTGGCGGAAAGCTGCTGTTACAGCAGATTGCTGTCTAGACAACGCCTTTCTTCGCTTTTTTTCACGCAGCTTATTGCGCGCAGCATGTTCTGTAATGAATCTGTGTTCCGCTTGTCGAGATTGTTGCAAAAAACTTTAAAATAATTTTATTTTGTCAGACTTGTTTAGACTTGTCAAATGTTGATGTGTTTTTCCCTCACAGGCCACTAGGCAGCACAATGTGTCGTCAAACCTCTGTTAATCAACACAAATAAAAAATTTAATGTGCGTAAAGATGCGTAGATTTTTGTGTCATCTAGTTGCCATTTCAAGTCAATAACTGATTATTTCTTAACGATTCTCTTAATCGAATCTGAGATCTCACAAAAAAAGCGCAAACTCTGTTCTTAGTCACAAGGAGGATAAGGAAGTTCACTACACTTAAAATCAACATTTTTCAATAAAAGAACGTTCTATAATGTTCGACAAACATCTCCGCTTTTCATCCACTTTCCCAGTTCATCCTTCATCCCTCAGTACCATTTTAAACATGAATCAATTACGCTTGTTATTCCTCTTGTTTCTTCATAATTCACCACCTTGTCCTTAAAAGGGTTTCACATATTGAGTAAACACATGCTCATTGCTCATCTTTTTTTTTTTTTTTCTTCTAACAGAAAGTCTGACTCCTGGTACAGTTTCTGCCGCTTAATTAAATCCACACACATCCTCGTCTCGTAATATCAGCGCAGACTTTCAGAACTGAACAGCAGATTAATTTTTCTAATGCCACCCTGGCATCTGCGCCCACTGGAAAGGTGGCCTGACATTTAACAACAGCTCTGCAGTCCGGGTTCACTCGGTACAGTAGGACTCTTCTTTTTTTTTTTTTTTTTTTTTTTTCTCCGCAAACTGAACTCATTAAGTGTTACGACTAATTTTGTTACATCCTCCCTGGAGTGTTCAACTTTTAAAAATCTAATTTTGCTAAATTACCCACATTAGAAACGCTGTTTTTCAAAAACAATCGCTTTTCCCCCTCAGACGCTCTCTCTCTCTCTTTTTTTCTCTCTGTCTGTCTCTCTGTCTCCTTTACTGTTTCTCTCTGGCTCTAATTGTATTTTCTCCCCCCGTTTGGTCTCACACCGAACAATAGCCGATGCCAACTAATCAGTGTGACTCTTTACCACGGAGCCCCCAGCAACAGCTGAAGCGCTGCCATGCTCCACGCATACCAAGCAGTCAGCCGCGGCACGGCAAGCGCCAGCCCGGTGCCCACCGTGGGGCCAGACACTTTTATTAGAATCTGTCTGACACTTGCCGAAGCCTGGCAGCGCCAAGGCAATGATGAAATTCACTGCTCTCCCTACCCCCACCAACACACACACACAGCACGCTTTTCAGAGCTCATCTGAACAGTCCTATAAATATTCGACCCCCCTCCAGAGTGGAGTACAGAGGATGTGGCACGACCGCAAATGAAAAAAAAAATGTTTAATAAATGGATTGATGTGTTTTAAAGGGTCTGGTGAGCTCTGCGCACACACACATACACACACATAAACACACAAACATGCACCCTGCTTCACTCCGTGTGCTTTTAATATTTACAGATTTAGTCAGAGACACATTGGCATACTGGTTATTTGTGTTTATTGTTTGTTTTACACACAAGACGTTCAACATGAAGGCAGACACACAAAGACCTTCTCATAAACATTTTGAAGTGCCAATGCCACAATAATTACATCCATAATAAGCAGTAAAAAAAAAAGGATCACTGATTTGTATGAATTGCTTTACTTGTGTCTGATAACTAATTTGTATTGTTTGGGACTTTATTGTAAGGGAGTGTCTGTCACTATCACACATTTACTTCTGTTTTAATACAACCGAGTAGGGTACTGTGCTTCCTAATAAATCGCATTTATTTTTCTACATTTTTAAAGGAAAATAAAAAGATGACATATTTTTCTTTTTTTTTTTCATTATGTCCATAGAGGGAGGACATGAGCATTTGTCATTTTGTCATGATCACTTGTTTTTTATTATATAGCTTAAACTCAGGCTCACATCACATGTGTCATGCTCGACAGAATTCAGCAAATAATCATTTAACGTTCCTGCAATCTGCTGAAAAGTAAAACATGAGCTGGGACGTAATAAAACCGACTTCCAAATACTAAAACCCAGTAATTCCCTATAATGAACATTCATACCACACTGAAATTAAAGCAGCTCTATGGCCGTTTTATTGTTTTATAAAAATGTGGCACACGTGTGCTCGTTGTGCTCCATCGTATCACCTGTCTTGCAGAGCGCCATGAGAAAATTCTGTTAAATGTCAAGCAATAAAGTCTGACAACGGTAGATGTTATATTAAAACGGTCTGTCTAGGGGGGTAATGTAAGAGCTTGTGTCCTTTACAAACCAGCCTTAATGTCTGTGCATGTGAAACATGCTGAAAGTAGATTAAGAGTTGCTCAGGAGTTTGAGATGGCATCAAGACTTGGAGGATTACAGCCTTGTTTTTCCCATCGATCGAAAGCTGCGTTAACGTCAGACATTTCCAAAGTCTTATCAATCCAAATCTGAGGAACCAGCAGTGTGTGTGTGTGTGTGTTGCAAGAGGGGAGCGGGTGGGGAGTCTGATGTCTGAGTTTCCAGACACTGCAGTGGGAGGCCAGACAGTCACCTGAACTCAATCACAGATTGTGTGTTCTAATCAGAATTGGACTCTGTCTCAATACAAAGTCAAACACTAACTAACAGTCTTTATTACTATTCAGCCTACCAGTCACCCACCCATTAAATCCATGCTGGGCTTACAGTGAAACACTAGGATCCTTTATGAAAACTCTGCAGTGGAACGATGCCAATAACATTTAGTGTGCGATACGGTCAATACAATATAAAGTTTAAAGACATGCCTCTGTCACTGGGATTAACCGGCACAGAGAACACGCCTCCATCACTGTACTTATAGAGAGAGGACATGCCTCCATCACCGTACTTATAGAGAGAGGACATGCCTCCATCACTGTACTTATAGAGAGAGGACACGCCTCCATCACTGTACTTATAGAGAGAGGACATGCCTCCATCACTGTACTTATAGAGACAGAGGACATGCCTCTATCACTGTACTTATTGAGACAGAGGACATGCCTCCATCACTGTACTTAAAAAGACAGGACACGCCTCCATTATTGTACTTATAGAGTGAGTACATGCCGCCTTCACTGTACGTATAGAGAGAGGATTCGCCTCCATTACTGTACTTATAGAGACAGCACATGCCTCCATCACTGTACTTATAGAGAGAGGACATGCCTCCATCACTTTACTTATAGAGAGAAAGGATATGCCTCCATCACTGTACTTAAAGAGAGAGGACAAGCCTCCATCACTATACTTATAGAGAGGACACTCCTCTATCACTGTATTTATAGAGAGAGGACATGCCTCCATCACTGTACTTATAAAGAAAGGACACGCCTCCATCACTGTATTCATAGAGAAAGGATACGCCTTCATTACTGTACTTATAGAGAGAGGACAGGCCTCCATCACTGTACTTATAGAGAGAGGACACACCTTCATAAGTAAACTCATAGAGAGGACATGCTTCCATCACTATACTTATAGAGAGAGCACATGCCTCCATCACTTTACTTATAGAGAGAAAGGATATGCCTCCATCACTGTACTTAAAGAGAGAGGACAAGCCTCCATCACTATACTTATAGAGAGGACACTCCTCTATCACTGTATTTATAGAGAGAGGACATGCCTCCATCACTGTACTTATAAAGAAAGGACACGCCTCCATCACTGTATTCATAGAGAAAGGATACGCCTTCATTACTGTACTTATAGAGAGAGGACAGGCCTCCATCACTGTACTTATAGAGAGAGGACACACCTTCATAGGTAAACTCATAGAGAGGACATGCTTCCATCACTATACTTATAGAGAGAGCACATGCCTCCATTACTGTACTTAGAGAGAGAGGACATTCCTCCATCACTGTACTTATAGAGAGAGGACACACCTTCATAACTATACTTATAGAGAGGACATGCTTCCATCACTGTACTTATAAACAGAGGACACACCTCCATCACTGTACTTATAAACAGAGGACACACCTCCATCACTGTACTTATAAACAGAGGACACACCTCCATCACTGTACTTATAGAGAAAGGACACGCCTCCATCACTGTACTTATAAACAGAGGACACACCTCCATCACTGTACTTATAGAGAAAGGACACGCCTCTATCACTGTACTTATAGAGAGAGGACACGCCTCCATCACTGTACTTATAGAGAGAGGACACGCCTCCATTACTGTACTTATAGAGAGAGGACACGCCTCCATCACTGTACTTATATAAACAGTGGACACGCCTCAATCACTGTACTTATAGAGAGAGGACACGCCTTCATCACTGTACTTATAGAGAAAGGACATGCCTCAATCACTGTACTTATAGAGAGAGGACACACCTCAATCACTGTACTTATAGAGAGAGGACACGCCTCCATCACTGTACTTATAGAGAGAGGACACGCCTCCATCACTGTACTTATAGAGAAAGGACACACCTCCAATTCCATGAGTGGACCATTCATGTGGAATCGTTATATTTAAATAATGTGTCATTAGTGTTATAATTATAAAAGTTTTATTCAGCTGCAAATGTTGCGTGTGATGATTATATGACCAGAATCTCCTGGTTCTACTGTTGGCTCTTAAAGTATGTGAGATATTATTGAGACAATACATGTGTATTCATGAGCTGTACACATAAACTCATCTACATGCAAAAAGTACCTGGTAAAAAAATACATATAGCTGCATATGGTCATAACTAGTCTCCTATTTGTGTGTGTTAACAGTCTTTAATGTTTGGACTGAACCCAAGTGTCACCCAGTACTGCCTTCCACCCCAACATTGTCTAGGTCTCCTCCTTCCTTCCTCCCTTCCTTCCTCGTGTTTGCCCTCCCCCTTTCTGTCTCTCTCTCTCTCTCTCTCTGGGATCTCTGCAGAGCTGCTTCGGAGGTGTTGCCAGGGAAACGTGCTATCTAGTCGGAGTTATTGAACCGCAACTGGCTTTTTTTCTCTCACTGTAGAGGATAATGAGGCTCTGTCTCACAGCTCGGCCTTTCCATCGGCCATAGCGTCGATAAGACCCACAGCTGGCATCATTTTTAAACCTGCGGCTACACGCTCCGCAGGTGTATCAGCCCTAACTTTCTTGTGTAGACACTCATGCTCACATACACATATACACATAAACACACTCAGGTACACACACACACACACACACACACACACTGACTATATTGCTGAAACCTTCCCTCGAGCAAACCTGTGTTTGTGGTTGTGTAAATCGTGTGTGACTGGTGTGTGATTGGCAGATGAACGTGGGAACTTGAGTGAAGTTGTTCTGTGAGAGGAAAGAGAGTGTGACACACACACACACACACACACACACACACACACACACACACACACACACAAGTACCTACACTACTCAGCTTGCGGTCTTCCTTTGTATTAGAGCTCACAGAGAGCTTTGGCAGGGAAAAACTCGTACATCTGCTTTCCTGCATCCTCAAGTGAACTCACAGGAAAACACACA
The DNA here is from genome assembly GCF_022655615.1 of Tachysurus fulvidraco. NCBI lineage: Eukaryota > Metazoa > Chordata > Actinopteri > Siluriformes > Bagridae > Tachysurus > Tachysurus fulvidraco. The sequence goes on from NC_062537.1 coordinate 2,822,120, forward strand.
CACACACACACACACACACACACACACACACACACACACACACACACACACACAGAGTAATCTGCCTTTTCGTGTTATTGTCTCATTAACTCACATCCTGTTCATCTTTTTGTTTCAGGAGTAGAAATTTAAGAAGTCACCTTGTTCAGCATTCAGGTAAAAAAAAAAGGTGTCCTGTGTTTCTTGTACTTTCAATGTATTTTTTGTAGGTGTGTTAATTTTTGTGTGAAAGATACAAGTGCAAAAAAAGTAGTTGAAGAATAAGGTGTGTGTGTGTGTACAAGTGGAAATAATGTACTTTTATATATATATACACACACACACACACACGAGGGTAGGAATTGGGTTTGACCTTGTCAGGACATCAGGCTGGTCCCCATGCTGTTTAACATAAATAAATAAGTAAATAAAAGCAGCCAAATGTTTGCCAGTTTGGTTACAGGGATTAAGATTAAATTTAGATTAAGTTTTGTGTAGCGTAACAATAATTAGCATCAATAATATTTATTGTAAGAGGCAAGTCCTTATAAGGACAGTAACACATCCGCATCAGTTATGTACAGCTACAGTATATCTGTATTATTGTACAATGTCCTCGCACAATAATGGTGATTTGCTTAATTATTTATATATGTGCTTATTTGTTACTTTATTTATTTTGCAGGTTTGGTCCAGCTTTTAAGTACCGCACTGCTGAAAAATATGCAGTCTCTCCCAATGCAAAGGGCCAGTTTCTTCCCACAAATCATTCAGAGCAACGTAAAGGATTTTCCACTGCAGCCATGCATAAGTCATGTAGCCCTACCCCTTTCACCTGCAGCAGTGTGTGTGTGTGTGTGTGTGTGTGTGTGTGTGTGTGTGTGTGTGTGTGTGTGTGTGTGTGTGTGTGTGTGTGTGTGTGTGTGTGTGTGTGTGAAAAGCACAGCTGGTAAGTACTGCATATCCAGAAGATTCTCAGACATATATATAGTGTATTCATCATATTTAAACTGAAGGCAGGAGGTGGTTGAGTTCAGTGTCTCAGGCATACACACACGCACACGCACACACACGCACACAAGCCTTTCCTTAATAATATAAACTCATTAGGCAAGTACAACCTGTTCTGTGATCTAGTCCTTAAGCTAATAATTATGAAATAAACTAATAACTGATGAAGTGTCATGTATTCAACATGTCTTTAAACTCGAAAATCCATGAATAAAGTATAACGGAAATAATTGTTTTCAGCGTGTTGATGTATTGTCTGTTATTTCTTCCGTGTTGTGTCACTAAACATGTCCATTCACACATATGAACCACACTGCAGTTAGCAAATCTGCACAAACTTCCCTTCTAAACATTGCAGAATAAAGTTCCCGGTGTTCATTGCGGTGTTTGAATTTATACATCTTCAGAAGACTGAAACTCGTTACGTTATTTGTGTGTTATTTGAACCTTTCCCATATGTTGCTGGTGGGGTTTTTACCTTTAATCAGTATCTTTATCCTAAAAATGTAGATATATATGTAGGTAATTATGATAACCAGAATGCGTATTCTTGACAGTAAAAACCATAAGACAGATAAAGGTACAGCTTAGTATCCTTTTTTTTTTCCTGAGAGTGCAGGCTCGCTGACATTTAATATTACCCCAAGCAAGGTGTGTGTTTATGTGTATTTTTGTATAGACATAAATTAAAATTGTGTATATGTGTGCATATGGGAATGTATTTACACATGTACATGTTTGTAATACAGAATGCAGTGATGTGTGTGAGAGAGAGATAGACAGACTTGTTCTTTGTGTGTATGTGTGTAAAACTTGTTAAACAGTCTATATGGGACTGCGGTGTGTGTGCTACGAATCAATGTGCTTTGTGTGTACAGTATGTTCTCGTGTGATTGTGTGTGTTTGTATCGACATACTACACACTCCATACTGCTCAGTGTGTGCTTAATTGTATGTACAGTATGTCCCGCCTTATGTGTGTACCTGCATCAGATGTATACCTGCATACAGTCATGCTGTGTTGTTTGTGTGTGTCTATGCTGTCATGCGTGCACATGCATCTGCATCAAAAAACATGACTGTCTGTTATGCTTTGTGTCCTTGCATCTGTGTGTGTGTTTGTGTGCGCTTTCATGTGTGCATGACCGTGTGCATGTATATGTGCTGTCATATATGTGCCTGTCTGGCTGTGTGCACAACTTGTATGTGTGTGTCTGTCTGAGTGTGTGTGTGTGTGTGTGTGTGTGTGTGTGTGTGTGTGTGTGTGTGTGTGTGTGTGTGTGTGTGTGTGAGAGAGAGAGTGCACTCAATGCACCCTCTCCCCCTCCTCCCAAGCAGAGCGGCCCATGCTGCAGATATCATCCATCTCCCTGTCACCGTGCGCCGGGGCTGCTGGGAAGGCAGCAGACAGCGTCTCAGTGCCGAGGACGGGAGCTGAATTCTAATTCAGCCACCCAGGACGGAAAATCGTTAACCTTGCAATGTGGGAACAAAGCAGAGGGGCTTAGGCAGTCGCGCTGTCCCTCACCAGCCCGCTTCTATTAACTCCACACACATCTTTCTGTCTGTGCATTACTCAAACCAAACTCCTGGGGAGAAATGAACACGTCTCAGAGCCTCGTTCTCGCTAGCTTATAGAGTTTTTAGAATCTTTAAAGGGACCATGCCATTAAGTGAGTTGGATTTGTAGCTAAGACAGATAAACGTGGGCGGCACCGTCTCTGCAGTCGCTCTGGCATATCTACAAACCAAACAATATGAACTCTTGCCAAAATATATCAAAGACAAAAGGTCTGTGCTATATGAGATGCTGGGGGCTTTTTGGGAATAATACCTTTAAATGCAGCGAGACAGTATGTAGGTCTTCCTCTGAAGACTATTCCTATAAATGACTTTAAAATACAACAAACCTGGGAGTGTCAAGATTCCAATTACCATCAATTATAATTAATTACCCAGTCCTGCTCTTTTAACGCTGCATAATTCTAACCTCATTGAATTGCAGACGCTGAGTTTGCACCATGAATCAGCAGTCGTCCTAACTTGTTTGCACTTTGGCAGTCTGTCGTCTCCTTCTGCTGAAAACTAACCTACTAACGTCACCATCACGTGTCTCCGAATTAATACGAGCAGTCTGGATATGTAATAAAAGTAACAAAAAAAGATTGAAGGAAGGAAGGAAAAGATTCTTGCCTCAAATCATACTGTTTTTGTTTAATTAGTTTTAGAACCAAGGAATGTGAGAAGACATTATCTAAAGGTGTCTACAACAATTTTATTTTGAATCTCTCAATGTTAGCTAACATAATATTAACTCTATACAAAGTTTACACAGCACGTTGTTGGGTGTTGGGCCACATTTGCTCTGTCACGTCTGTTAAAGTTTAAATGTGTTAAGAATTAACTTTGGTGCTTTCTAATGAGTGAGTAGTAGAGAGATGAAAATATACAAGGCTCTCCTGGGACCTAGCAGGGTGTTATTGTGTTGTCTGATTATAAATCACCAAAAGTAAAGTTTCAACCATCAGGCATGGTGTCCAACTTTAAAACATCTTAGGACTTGTTTTTTTTTTTGCCTTAGACGTATGTTTCGGGGTCGTCACCTTGTTTCTTTCACAAGGCCTCGCTTCAGGTTTAGCATGTCATTTTTAAGGAACCCAAATGTGCCCTGTGTCTCGGAGTTCTCTGAGTCGTCCTTCCACCCACTGATGTGTGTGTGGAATCACATTGACTGACTATACCACTAAATGACAGATGAAATAGCGGTATAAACGTGGGCGGAACGCCGTCTCTGAGGTCGCTCCCAAACAAAATGATCTCTAGTTCTCCGAGAAGATATCAAAGCCAGGCATTGTTATACGAGACGCTAATGCTCAGAACTGGTGTGCAAGGAAGCTATTGTGAGCCCCGGTCTGGTTTTAAAAGACAAGAAACCAGTGAACGTCAAGGTCAGAGTGTCTTTTCGGAGTCAGAATCCTGCTCGTTTAATGTCGCATGACCTTAATAAATTACCGAAGCACTATGACTCAGCAAGCAGCGGTTTTCCAGCTCTCGTTTTTCTCAAACTGTGGCTTAAGTTTAGCATCTCATTTTCACTGGAGATAATCTCAAGGCCACCGTGTAATGTCACCGTGAGTTTGTACAAGCCCCGTTTTCCCCTCCAGCAGTCTGTTTGTTCAGGCTTCGTGCTCGTTCTCAGCTGAAATCTCACTGCTCTTCTCTATAAGAGGGCTGTTTTTTACAGTGTTGTTGCAGGACCAAATTGTGGTTTTGAACCCGATGGACCTTTGTGGATACACGGGCCTGGGAAACCAGATCTGCACAAAAGGCGACTTTTAATTCGGGAAGGGGGGGGTGTTGTGTGTGTGTGTGTTGGGGGGGGTATGTGGGTGTTTGAGTATGGTGGGGGGTCTGCTTGAGTAAAACAAAAAACTCTTTGCTTGTACACGTTATCATGAATCTGCTGACTTTTCTTCTGAAGTGCAGCCCCGAGGGATCTCCTGTGGAAAGAAAAGAGGAACAATAAAGCAAACTATCATCTGTGCGAAGCCAAACAGCTCGGCTCCTCGGAGTTACAAACCCAACCCATGAGGAGCGGAGTCCAAAGTAAACAGCTGCAAGCGAAAGCAGAGGGAGCGGGATTCGCTTTGACAAAGAGGGCTCAGCGTGTGTTCGCTTCTTCCTGTAGCGTCTGCTTATTCATATCTACTGCCTTCATGCAATAAACCCTTTAACCTCAGATTTGGAATACCAAATAGCTCTGTCCATCACATTTTGGATTTTATTGCAAGGTTCAGTTTACCCAGGATGTGCTTTCATTGTGCATGTGTACACAAATCCTGAGAAAAAAAAGGCTTGATTAAACAACTATTGATTTCAATTCAGCTCTGCTATGTGTGCCTCAGACACCAAGGCCGCAGATGATGTATTGATTTATTCCCCAGCCCACTCTTTTTCAACCCCCCTCTGCAATAATTAAGGCTCCCTGAGCAAAGATGGCCGCCACAGCTGGTTGTGCACCAGAGTGTCTGTCGTGCACAACATGTCGGACGCCGAAGAACAGGTAGTGCAGCGTCGCTGTTCCGATCATCGCTCCTCGTGCTCCTCACACAGCAGCACCTTTCACACTATTGCACAGAGCCTCTTTCACACAGATCAGCCATGGTGCACGATCTGACAGGCAGAACAGGGGAACGTTTATAACCCCCGGCCTGGAAGGCAGCAGGAGATTAGAGTACGTATATAATTGCCTATACTTAAGCATATTGGTGTAAGACCTGCAGCTGGGAATATAATGTTAAGTTTCTGCATATATTTACACGTTCATAAAGATCTCTCGTACGCCAACATGCCATACCTTCTTAGTTTGAATTTGACCTTAAGTTCTAAATTAGGCTTTCAATAAAATTACATTTAAGATGCACAATCCTTTAGAACAGTTAGCAAAAGAATGATCCTTTTTTTTCTTTTCTATACCTTTTGCACAAAAATCTTTAAAGCGTGTTGGTCTACACTCTTGTGCTACATGATTAATTATGATTTTTATCATTAGGTCTGTGGTGATATAGAAGCTTCGCTTACTGAATGGCCTTCAGTGGAGTATAATACATCATGTCTGGAGTGGTTGTGTCCCAAACTGCATTGCTATTCATTTCTTTGCTTCTACAAAAAAAAAATATTTGTGTTTTTCGTACAAGCCAAAAGCTTTGATTTAAACACTAACCAAGTGTATTTTTTGTTTTACAAGGTACCTGGTGTTCTCTAGTATCACTATTAAGTCCCAAAATAGTGCAATATCTAGTATGACTTTAGACATAAAACCTTAAAAATCACTCACTCTGTAATCCTAAAATCCTAAAGGTTCTTTGGCTTGAGTTCCCAAAACTCTAAAAGTCATCCAAGATCCTGCAACAGTCTAAAGAACATGCTGTAGTAAGAATTTTCCAAAATCTGTATCTATGTCCCGTAAACAGCCATTTCAAAAGCAGACAAGAGAAGTGCCTGAAACACACGTCAGGTAGTTATTTCACTGGAACAAATCTCACAGATGTGTTCAGCATCAGTAAAAATGTGGAAAAAACCAAGACAGGTGCTGTGGCAGCAGAAGCACTGAAATAAAGAAACTTGAGGTCTAATCTGAAGAATCATTCATTAGATTGATGAATTATTCCAAGAACAAATAATAAAGCCTTGTATTAAGAGCACATATCTATTTATTCTATCTATTGAATTTAAAGAGGCAAAAAATGACACATTTTTTTCTTGCTCATTGTTTAACATTCGTTTCCTCGAGAATATAGCTAACAATCTGACAAATGTTCTGCCCAAAATCAGAGATTTAACCTCAAATCTTTATAAAGAAATTGAAACTACAATGAACTGAAGCGCCTGAGCACGTCTGTAGAGAGGTCAGTACAGATCTGTGATATGTTTTAATGCTCACATTCAACATTTAGGGTGAGACTGACTTCTGTACTAGTTGAGTAGATTATAAGTAACTTAGGCTTATAGCACCAGCTTAAAACTTAAAAAAAACTTAAAACCGAAGTGTGACATTTCAGTGCAGATATAGATAAGTCTATAAGCATTAAAAACCCAACAGCAACAAAAAAGAAAAGAAAAGAAAAGAAAGAAAGAAAAAGAGGAGCTCTAGCTTCTCCTGGTGTCCATTGTTTGTATTGACGGCCTGGGTCGTACATGAATGCCATGTGTACTATAATATACTGTATTTTACAGCAAGCTTTTTCATCTCATGAAATTGGACATAGATTCTAGTGTATAATTTAACCTAAAATAAAATTTACATTCTATTGCTCTCCATTATGAACAACACACACACCATCTTTTCCACAGCATATTCACCAGGCAGAGGATTGTGTTCAGTGGCAGACTGCTATCTATCTATCTATCTATCTATCTATCTATCTATCTATCTATCTATCTATCTATCTATCTATCTATCTATCTATCTATCTATCTATCTATCTATCTGTCTGTCTGTCTGTCTGTCTGACTGTCTCTCTGTCTGTCTATCTGTCTGACTGTCTGTCTGTCTGTCTGTCTGTGTGTCTGTTTCTCTGTCTGTATATCTATCTATTTACAGTCATTCAGACTGTAGGTCAGAAACATCATTATATAAATGATGATATAACTGAATGGTTTCACATTCAATTATAAATTAAACTGAACAGTTATCTTGTTATTTATGATATTTATGTTTCCAGAACATGCAAGATTTTACTCTTATAAATATTATTAATCTTTATTATTATTTACATTATCTATGTAGGACCCTGTAGGACTTAAAAACGTAATCATGCAATCATCCATTAGTAAAGACATCATTTTTTATTTCGAATCGTAATGAATATATTTTAAAGTGTGAGTGCTCTGTTTCACCACTAGAGGGAAGCACTTTCTTGTGAATTAGATTTAACAGGTTAAACGCGACTTACTGATCTTTATGGAAGGCCATTTTACTCAAAACGACACAAACAACACTGATACGTTTCCGTTAATCTATAATTACAGGTATAATAAACAGATTTATATTTCAAAATGGCCTCTTTCAAAAGACTAATGACAAATATATTTCCTAATGATAGTTTTATTTTATAATGGCACTTTTTTCCATACAATATCCTTATCCCAAATTGTATTTCATTCAGTTTTTTTTTATCTAAAAACATGGCACAATATATCATACACATCTAAAAAATAACATAATATACTATATAATTACATACTATATCATACACATCTATATAATAACATAATATACTATATAATTACATACTATATAATCACATAATATACTATATAATTACATACTATATCATACATAAATAACCAGATAAATGTCCTAATAAATTATGTGTGGCACTTTGCAAGCACAAGCCACTTAGATGATTTAATTCATTTTGCTGAAAGGCAAAATGAATGGGAGGAAATGGGAGGAAAAATCCTCTCAGCATTTCATCAGACATCTTCACCAGATCTGATGCTATGTAGATGTGTCCCCTGAGACACAAGGCTCTGTGAGTGGAGCTACTGAGCTGCTGCTGCTTCATGTCTCATTCAGTGAAATGCAAAACTATTAGGAATTGATTGGCATGTGATTGGCACAGGAGCTGATTAATGTGCTGCTGTCAGTGGTGATGATGAAGATGGATTCACTCCACAGGACCGAATCGGCTCAGTTAACTCGGCTCAGTTAGCTGTCATTTAATGACGCTAGTGCAAAGTTGGAGTCAAATTGTCTTTTCATTCACTGATTAACTGTGATTCACTGTGTGTGGAATGTGTGTGTGTGGAATGTGTGCTTGTGGAATGTGTGTCTGTGTGTGTATGTGTGTGTGTGTGTGTGTGTGTGTGTGTGATGCCCACATCTTGCTGTGATTTTATTTTCACATGTGATTTTGTCTTCATCTGATTCATAGTTTTTATTTTCGCATCTTTTTTAACATGATTCATGTCACATTTTGGCTCGTGTTACTTTTTTTCACAGTGATTTGTGGTCATTTTTCACACTTAGTTTACTATTTTCAAATTATTATTTTTTTTTATTATTATTTATTATTTCAAATGGTTCATTTGCTTTCTTTTGTGTTTTTTCAATTTATTTATTTATTTCCAAATGGACCTGGCCTGGACAATTCTTATTCACATGAAGTTCCACACGTATGTTTGAGTTCATGCGCACAATTTCAAGTTATAAATGGTGAAATGCATGTTTTATTCCTTAAATAATCACATGTTTAAACGGAAATGTAGGTAATATTTCTGTAAGACGTTTGCTCTGTCAATGTTCGCTTGCTTTTTGGATGACTTTTTGGCCATTATTTTTAGATCGATTCTTACATCGTGCTTCGCATCTGAGAAACAATCAAAAGTAATGATCCAGGAGTAATGACTATGGTGTGGACTCCCTCGTCATTATCATTATCATCATCACCAATGCCTTCCCAATAAAGCTCCTGTTCCTTCATCGGCTCACCTGTAAAAATGTACAGGAATGTGATGCTATTCATGTCTACCATTCTCATCAATAACATTTAAAAACAAAACAGTATAACATAATACATTGTCTTTAATACTGTATAAAAGTTTTAAATATTCTATAACAACCCAAATATTCTGCCAAGACTCTATAAATATTCATTAATCTGTAAATTGGACACACTTCCAATCTTCCTATGACTATAACTATGATGTGTCCTTAGCGATGTTATTAGCTATTGCATACTGTGTTATTACTGACAGGATGACAAGCTGAGAATTTAAAGAGAGGCATAGAAAACAGAGTCTGTTTATAACATAAGCGATATTCATGGATGCTTCACAACAACATATCTGTTTTTGGTCAATGTCTGTGTAATAACAGCAGCTCCATTTCACCACATCACCCTGTCGTTGATTATTTTCCTATTCTAAACTAACTAGATTAGCTAGTCAATTAGCTTAGCACACAGGTTCTGTAGCTAAATGTTGATTAATGAGCTTGAACCCTGTTTTTTGCATTTAGAAGTTCTTTCTGGCTTGTGATGTTAGCATCTATAACTCATAGTCTTTCTTTTACAGGATTTTCTCTCTAGATGGTTGTCTTATTGGAAATATGCTACTAAAGTGTGATTGGTGATGTAGATATAAAGAGCAGATGCTCTTTATCATGTTTGTTGGCTTCACCGTATGGCTCGTGCTCCTCTGGGTCGTTTCCTTTTAATGGCTCGGCTGCTTGACAAGCCTCGGCTATTGGTTGTAACATCAAGAGTGAGATCCGGTCGGTCTGTCATAGACGTCGCACATCACCATTTTGTAAAGTGTGATGTTCATCGACACTTAAAGTGCTTGTCTGAAAAGAAGTCTTACATTAGGATCGTCAGATGAAAGAAGAAATACACTTATTTGCAAAAATGCATCATGCTGAGAAACATGAAACGTACATACAAATGCTCGTTTTCTCATATCTGTGCGAGTCGATTGCTTTCTAGCTGACTGAAAGCGTGAACGTGCTTCTCCCCTGTGTGTTTCATCTCGCTAAGACAATGAGCCCAGCAGAGAGCAGGAGATATTTTCCTTCCTCGCATAATCAGATGTATTTCCACAAGTGAGGAAAAAGAGCGGCCCACAGCGAGAATTATAGAAGGTGATTATGACTTCGGTTGCATGGCAACACATTTTGGTAGGAGACTAGCTGATTTAGCTTCATTTCTGACTCGAGGCTTGGAGAGTGTACTTTAGAAACACAACCACTAGCGAGTCAGCAGCAAGAGCAAACCGAATATTTGGGCTCGAGTAATCTTCACACGTTCATATCAGTACCAGGTGTGGAACACAAATTGAACACGTGGCCGCTAATGTCACGTTCGCGTATGTGATTGTGTTGTAAGGGTTGTTTTCAAAAAAAGTAAATGCAGTCTGAAAAAAAAAAGGAAAAAAAAAAAACATGATCATGAGTCACACTTCACTTAAATAAACCCTGCTGCGTGGGCTGTAGACAGGTCATTTTGAAATACTCTGTGTGTGTGTGTGTCTGAGTGTGTGTGGTAGCAACAGGGTTTGTTCAGGAGTGATGGAGCTAAGCTTCAAAAACAACACCTCTGTACAGACTTGTACTCAAGAGACTGTACAGGGGATTTGGCTTGTTTATGATGTATGAAAAGCTGACTACCTTGATGGCAAAAGGGTATTTTCTTATAGATTTTTTTTCCTTCATAATCCCTGGTGAGAGTCAGAAGGACAAAAAGCAAGGAATTACAGTAAAAAATAATAAACAGCATTTTTTTTCTAATATATCTTCTCAAAATCTCACAACTCAGCAGTACGATATTCGTCCTTTCAGCATTTTTCAAAAATTACCTGAAGGACCTTGAATCACACAACTGTTGATATGGTGAAGGTTTGTCTGAGAACATATTTGTTTAACGTTTATAGAAAGAGTCAGTGCCCTGCAATAGACTGTCACATTTACACCTCAGGTAAATCTTCAGGAAAGACTTTTAGTTTTCATTGTAGCACGAAAGCTGTGTTTTTTTTTTGTCTTATTAACTCAAGAGAGATGAAAAAGAGTCTGGTAAAGGAAGGAATGACTGTTTATAGCTGCTTTAACTTGTTTTTGCAGACTTTCAGGGACACTGATCGTAACTACAAACTGTGAGGATCCGGAGGCATCTAGAGATGTTCGAGATTCAGTTGGATTCTGTTTCATGAGGATTTGTGCGTCAAGGAGAAAAAGCCAACTCCACGTGGTCTCTGAGGACAACAATGTCCTAATCAATACAGACCTAATGTAGAACAGTCATAATTCATAATAACACTCTCTGGTGTTTATAACAGTTTATAATCACACCCTCCAGTGTCACCCAAATGAGGATGCGGTTCACTTTTGAGTTTGGTTCCTCTCAAGGTTTCTTGGGAGTTTTTCCTCACTTCAGTCACCTCAGGCTTGATCATTGGGGATAAATAATAAACACATTTAAATAGACATAATATTAATCTTTGTATAATTAACTTATTGTTGTATATTTCTTATATATTGGATCTAAATATTTCTCCTCATTTCTCCTGTGATCAATTCTGTAAGATCTGTGGTACAAGATCAACAGCCAATAGGATGCGTCTATTTTGTTCACGTGATCTGGTCATTTGGCGGTTTAATTAAATTGGCAATTGGTAAAAAATGGCGTTTAAAAAAAAATAAAAATAAAAAATAGACATTTAAAGTGTTGAAATTGATTAAAAAATAGAGTATGTTGAAGAGGAAAAGGAAAAATAAGCTTAATTTATTCCTGTCTTCATATTTGACAGAGAATTTTCTGTTAAACGGTCAAACTTTTTTTCCCCACAAACCCGTTAGCATGTTGCTAACTAACGGTTTGGTTCCTTTCGATGCGCGTGCAAGTCTGTCAGCTGACAGATTCGGGATTATGACGTTTTATTCTGTTTTGTTGGAGCGTATTTTAATTTACATTATCTGTGAAAAGGAAACGGCGTCGAATGACCAACAAACGAGTGAGTAAAATATGTATTTTGTCCGTTATTACCGCTGTATAAATGACTATAACAGGGTTTACGGTAAACACCAGAAGTTTTGAGGGAAAGTTACTGTACATTGTTTTGTTTTTTTTTCACATTATACACTACTTATTAACGCTAATATATCGGTTATTCTTTAACATTAAATTCTTAGATTTTTAGATCATGTATATAAAATGCTTCTATAAAAACTTGTGACGTTTTCTATTTTGAGGCTGTTTAAAACTTAAAAAAAAATTAAGGTGGTGTATTTCTGCAATTTATTTAATGAACAAATGTGATATTTTTAAGACGTATGTTTTTAATATGTATGTATTTTTAATATCATAAAAATTTATATTTTTAAGAATTTTGATAGTTTAAACAGTTTGGTGTTTATCGTAAAAGCACGTGTATATACTATTTTCTTTTTAAACTACAGCTGGTTTGTGGTGTTTTTGGTTCTGGCCGCTGTGCCAGTATTTTAACATAGAGTGCTGAGATATTTTAAAGCTTTCATCTACATTAGTGCAGTTAGGTTAAGTGTTAGATAATGACTTATTGGTTAGTAACCATAGTATTCTGTGATTGTAATGGGTCGTGTTAAAGGACAACCCTCACAGTAAAAGTGAGTCTGGTAAAAGTGAGTCTGTCCAGCATTTGGCAGACGCTCTAATTCAGAGTGACTTACATTATCTAATTTATTTATTTTTAAATACAATTGAGGGTTAAGGGCCTTGCTCAGGGGTCCAACAGTGGCAGCTTGGTGGACCTGTGATCGAACCCACAACCTTCCGATTTGTAGCTTAACACCTTTACCACTAGGCCACGGCATGCCCTTCTAACGTGTTGGTTGGTTGGTTCACACAGGGATGCTGTTATTGCAATTAAAGTTTAAACGATCTCAATCAATCAAGAGTTTCTCCTTTGCCATTTTCCATTGCTGATCATCATCAAATTAAGGATAAATCCAACATAGAATTATTTCCTGAAGAATGTTCAGGAAAGCTCTGAGCTAAGGCTGAAGCAAGAGCTACAAACTATATATACTATAAAATAAATCTTGCTGCTAATATAATGATAAAGTTATTGAGTGTTTTCTTTTTTACTTTGCATGTGGGGGTATGGACAAATAATTGTCTGGAAAGGGAACATAAGTAAAACCCAGCTGTGCTGGCAGAGAGACACGTCATTGCTCGGATGCATTTAGTCAAGATCACCCATGAGTCCAGTGCATATGTTATCTGCAGCCGTGCAGCATTTCGTGTACAAAGGTAAAAATCTGACTAACCATGTCAAATTAGATCTAAATAAAGACGTCCTTCCTCCTGCATCTCGTTCACTCTGGCATCACAGGAGATGGCGGCTAATGAGAGAAGTGCTGTAGTCAAGGTTCCACTTCTTTTGATGGCTGTCTCCTGTGGGAACTTGTGTGTGTGTGTGTGTGTGTGTGTGTGTGTGTGTGTGTGTGTGTGTGTGTGTGTGTGTGTGTGTGTGCGTGCGCTGTTTGGACCAAGGGACACAGCAGACAGTTTGACGTGTGCATAGATGAGCTGTCAGGCTCTGCACTGAAAAAAGCTTGCTTATACTGTTGGCTGGATTTGATTGAAAAACCAAAGAAATTGAAAAAAAAAAAAAAAAACAATCAAAGGAACGCTAAATAAATACAACATGTTTGAAATCCATGTTTTTTTTTGATGATGAACTTGGCATAAAGGCATTAATAGCATTACTAACATCTTTATCATGGTTAACAATGCAGATATCTATGAATATGCTTAGTGCTGAAAAATATCAACCTGTCAGCAAAAAAGTAATATACATCATTTTGGTTGGAATATGGTAAGGAGAGAGAGAATAGAAATATCAGTGTTCTGAGAATCAGTTAGAAGTTTAGAATGACATTTTTCCTTTCTTCTCTAGCCATTTTCATCACCTCTTTGTCTCAGGCAAAAGTAGTTCTGGATAAGTGTCATACCGATATGCAGACAGTAACACTGTTTGCGCAATGTTCTGAGCAAACCCTGCTGGCATGTTCCTGCTGTGAGAGTGTTTCTTGTCTGGTGTTTTGTCCATTCCCTTTCAGACAAAAATTCAGAAAATTACATGGAATGAAATGGCATGCTGCACACGTAATGGCATGGAACCGATTTAGCTTTTGCTAGATGCTTTAGATGGATTGTCTTTCACATAGACGGTTGGATAGACCATATTATTCTGGCAGACAATTATCGGCGTATCATTTATTCATGTGCCTAAAGGACAATGCTGGCAAATCGTGCAGTCTTCCATTTCGAAACACCAAGGAAAAAAGCTGATGCTTTTATAAACGGCATCTTTAAATCAAAGCACTGCAAGGCGTGTGCTGTATGACAGATATTTCTGTCCTGCTGTAAGTATCAAGTCTTGCTATAAATATAACAGACTTTTAATTTCACTCAATGTGTTTTAAAGAATGCTGAGATGTACTCTGGCTGAATAACTTGGAGTTATGACCCATGAAAAGATGTTCGAGCGGTTTGAGTGTTACGGGGAATAAATAAAGATAAAATAAAGTAGCGATACACTGATGCCGGCCTAATATAGGTTAAATGACATTGATCAGGTATTTCATAAGAAATGATGACAAATCAGTAATGGATGCAAACTGAGCCCTTTGAAAATATCATTAAAATATCTTCTAAAACATGAATGGTATCTTCAACTGAATAGGGAGGAAGGCTGTTCTGAGGTTTGCATACAAAGTGGTGTCAGTGACCACGGTTTTTAAAACGAGCACAAGGTACCCTGAATTGCATGGAGAAGTGAAGAGCATTTGTCGTATATAGGAGAGCAATTCACTTCAGCAAGCACCAAGGCACGCAAGCTTCATTTCACAAGGCTCAATACTTCAACAGATACTGCATGATAATTAAGTTAAAAAAAAGTTGACATTACTAACATTTCAAGCAAAGTCATAAATAATGCATTACCCTGCTCTTTCTCTCTCTCTCTCTCTCTCTCTCTCTCTCTCTCTCTTTCTCTCTCTCTCTCTCTCTCTCTCTCTCTCACTATCTCGCTCTCTCGTTCCCTCGGTCTCTCTCTCAGTTTTTAATCATAGTGTTAGCTAAAAGCCAAGTAGCCCATTAAAACTCTGATTACGCTGAGCCAGCTAGCATTCAGTTACACATCTGATTCCTACAAGAATAGCCTGACAGACTGCTGTGTCCTTGCAAATGACTTTGTCTTTGTTTAATGGATTTTTTTAAAGTTTCATTATCTCCGTGACCCCTAAGCTAATTAAATCGGCTTTATTCAGACAGATGGATGAAGTGTTTAGGGACAGTTTGTAACTTCAGAGGTTTGATGTGGTGATTTGTCTTTATGTGGTGATTTGCACCTGTAAGATGTGCACACTGCTGTCTCAGCTGTACTCGATTCCAGAGAAAACATCTTTTAAATTCCTCGAAAAGTGCAAAATCGATGCAATAAAATAAAATCCACAAATTTTAAAAACGTACCAAAATTTACTTGCCAGTCTCAGAGCTTTTGAGGTTTTACTTTTGTTCTATAAAATGGAGACATTGCTATCTTTATTCGGCAGTTCTACATGAAAACCTGTCCATTTTTCATTCACTTGTAGTAGGGGGCACATGGCTGATGTACTCACACTAACGCCTGAGCCTATTATTAAATGAATGAATGAAGAGAAGTGTAATTCAAACCTATGGCAGAAATAACAAGTCTTACAGATTTTCAGACATGCTTTGTAGAAATGGCATCAAGTGTTCAGCCCCTTCAACATAAGTGCTTTTTAAGCTTTCATTAAATTGTAATAACTAGAGGAAATTAAGGAAATTGACTCCTTTTCCCCCCTCCCTCATCATGTGTTACTGTCAGCTCATTATGGCTGGACTCATTCTGGTAACATGAATGATTGCATTTGGACAGCAAGAATAAATGTACAATTTTGGACTTGTCTTTTTTTCTTTTTCTTTTAATAACGAGCAGTTAAAAGGTGATATGGGACAATAGTGACATTAACAGAGACTTATTTGTTGTTAATGGAGGTTCTGATTGAATTATTAGAGCTAGTATAGTAGTATGTCATAAACTCAGGCTGCTGTAAGATTCATAGATAGATGAAATAAACCCTCTATAGGAGAACGGGACACTATTTATTTATTTTCTTGGTTTTCATTTAGAATTTTTGCGTAATCTTGCAAAAGATGTATCCGATTTTCGTTAAATCAGACATGGACCTGAGGAGAAGCTGTTTTATCTGGCCTTAGTATCGACTCCAATTTGTGCATCGTATATGCGATTGCAGAATGACAGGGAATGTTAATTGAGGGCTTTTTCATTTTATTTCAATTAGTTTTGCAAGGTGACTTAGTCAGCCTGTTATCCTTCGATGGAATGGTCATTAGTTCACAATTTTTAAATTATTTATCATAGTTATCCTCTCTTCTGTCTGCCCCATTTTTTTAATTATTATTTTGGTGAGGTTTGTATTCAGAAAGATCCTGCATTATGGTAGCATGAAAAAAGTACAGCTATATTCTTATATAGCTATACATTATAGTATATATTAGGAATAACCAATAAACCATTAAGGATTTTACCAAAGCATTTCAACCTCACACACATTCCTCTTTCAGAAACTGATATTTATTTACTACCGT
This sequence comes from Tachysurus fulvidraco, assembly GCF_022655615.1. NCBI lineage: Eukaryota > Metazoa > Chordata > Actinopteri > Siluriformes > Bagridae > Tachysurus > Tachysurus fulvidraco. The sequence goes on from NC_062537.1 coordinate 2,838,787, forward strand.
CGCCAACATGATGGACATTTTATCACAGCTGCTTTTTACTGCCACTTCATCAGTGGGATGATTCTGTGTGAAACAAGAAGGCCAAGCTTGACACTTTTATTAGCCCTGTATTTGAGGTGGATCTTTTGTGGTTGAGATTTATACCCTTTAGGAAAGAAGAGACACTGAAGGACGGGATGTTTACAGCAACAACAGAGGATAGGAATTAATCGACAGAGGGCTTGAGCTGTTCTTTGTGGCACCCGGTTAAGTTATTGGGATCGATTGAATGATACAGTCTGTGAAATTATTTAGCATACCGGTATCCTGCTGACTTACAGTATCGATCTTGACGTGATGAGATTCTAATGTCTGATGTAAACCCTTTTTCTGATTTGCTTAACTGAAATTCTTAATATTTAATCAGACCGTTGTCTGATTAAACAAAACGACTTCCTTACATGCTTCAACATTCTCTTTGGTTTTGTACTTCCAGTCATGCATGAGTGCTCCAGTACTGAAGGTTATGCTTTTAAAACATTGTAAGAAGATTGTAGACTGCAGCGGGGCAACAGTATAAAATATGGGAAATAGTTTAAAGTACACTTATATGGCCAAATGTATGTGGATTCCTGATCATCACACCAATATGTGGTTCTTCCCCAAACTGTTGCCTCAATTTCTTTTCACTGAAATGGACAGGATCAAACCTGATCACAAAGTGAGTCCCATGGATGGGTTCACAAGGTTGTGGAAGAACTTGAGCATCCTGCATAAAGTATCAATGTTTATGACAAGATGGAAAAAAGCTGCAGTTATGACATTTTGTTTGTGGAAGTCAGTTGAACATTATCTCTGCCTGAAGTATATTGATGCCTTAAGGCCCTTCAGTATTATTAACAGCATTATGCTTGGTGTCGGCATTAACCATTTTATCTAAATAACTTCCTGTGTTCATAGGATAGTAGTAAAAGCTATATATGAGAGTTTATAGCTGTCATTCATGAATCCATGATTGATTTGGGAAGGAGAGTGGGATTAAGCAAATGGATAGCACAGTAGCAGGAGGGATAAACTTGTTTGGCAGAGCTCAGGTAGTAAAGAATATTCCACTGCTTTTAAAGACCTCATTTCAGAGACGGAGGCTTAATGAGTGGTGAAATTCATATGATGTACCAACGTTATTGAGCTTTTATTTCATAGAAAATGTGACTTTCACTAAACAGAACAAGGTTGTTTACTGATTCTCAATGAAGAGAACAGATAAAGCTTGAGCAGGTTTTTATGCAGGTGGTACCTTGGTTCCTCATGTCCGAGTTCTTTGTATTTGTCGTACTGGTTTGTTTATCTGTCTGGTAGAAATGTGAAACTCATTCCAAAATGATAATCTACTTAATAGTGCACTAGTGATCTAATGAAGAAAAGACAGATTTACTCTCGCGAGTACCTGGACACAGTTAATGATCGCTTAAAAAGAACATCAAATATATAAAATGTGTATTGAACAGAACTAACGTCACACTTTCATATTAGGACGGCAGTGTCCCTAAATGCACGGATAATGAAAGCAAACAACTGTAATAGCACTTTTATAAGAGGCAGCAAATGTCTTAATCCAGAATTGTAAAGAATTGTAAAGACACTCCAACACCAATTGTTGTAACTGGCTGTAAGGTGTTTCCTGGTTCCTAGATTTATACACCAGTCTGATTTATGACCACAATGCTTGGATAAACCATAATAACGAACTTGTGCGATAAATTTCACTTGCTTCTGGCTTTCCTGAATTACCTTAGCAGGTGATGTGTGATGAGAATCCAGTGTGCTTGTTAATAAGAACGCTCTCTTATCAGGACTTCAAATCCTGACACCCGATTTAAAGACGATAATACGTAGCAGTAAAATCACTTAATATGGTAATCGCACTTTTTTGGCAGCACATCAAAAACAGCAGTCAACATATTTCATCATCGGTGTCCCTGGAGAATAAAACTTCAATCTAAATGTGTTGGAGAAAGAAAACACTATCATCAGGACCCATAAAGCAAAACAAACAACTGCAGTTTGACCTCCTGGGTATTTTTAGAGCAACCAATCAACCTCTAATCTGGAGCTGGAAAACAGATGGCAACTCGTTCACACAACATGCTCCTTCTTAGGTGCAGGCTTAGCATATAATTTTAGCTCTTTGTGCCAAAACACAGCCAGTATGAGCCTAGTCATAGATGTAGACCACACCAGGTCCTTATTTATCAACATAATGTATGAGCAATAACACTGGGATTCATTAAAATGTGTGTGCATATGCTTTGCCCAGATGTAAGCAATGAAGCTTAGTACATACCAAATGTTCACAGCCATCATGCATATGCAGGTCTACTGTATTACTCAATTAAATAGACCAACACAGTTAACCATATATGATATATAGGCATTGCTTCAAAGGGATATTTTGTTATTGCCTTGGAGAAAAATGCAGTGATCGATGAAGCGAAGCTCCACTAAGATGTGTTTTCTGTGTTTTTACCTTTCTTTATATAAATTCGAAACAATAATTTTTATTTAAACCATCACCAGCTGCCCATAAAAAATATTTTCTCCTTACCCCAAAAAGTGTCGACCCACCAAGACATGATGTCTGCTGCTCAATCCTGTGAGACGAATTTTAGCTTATCGTTGTGCCAACGCTTGCGTCAACCGTGTTGAGTTGTTAATCGCAATAGATTAAAGCAGCAAATTTCAAACACCAATCATCCTTGGCAGGAAAACTACAAAGTGGTGTATACAAAGCTCATACTTAGTATTACCTAAGTGTATATATTCTAAGGTGTGTATATAAAAAGCCTGTCAATACTGAGCAATGTTTAATCATCGTTTTATAATCTCACTATCCACTAAATCTCGTTCCTCTGGATCCTTGTCAATTCTGTCTGATTCGTTACGGATCTAATTCTACATTCCTGTAAAGCTCGTTCGTGACAGTGTGTGTTGCCAAAAACATTACTGAAATAAAACGGAATAGAATTGAATCAAAGATATCACAGTTAGAAGGAAGTGGGATTATTGCGTATAAACCACAAGCCAAATTGCCCTTTATTCAATTAGCATGACCATAAAGAAAAATAGCATAAACCACCAGAAGGCCACAAGATATGTTGGTCAGATTTGAGTTCCCAGGCACTTTTGTTTTTCTATGTATTCCCCTGTTCCTGTCCTGCAGAGAGAAATCCACCGTTCTTGTGCACGTATTAACGTATCATCATCTAGGCATGTATTCCTGTGGGAGGCCACTCAGATTTCTGTTTCTGAGAGCACGGTCCACATCCAACATATAGCCATTTATACGAGTCCTCATGTCCTTAGTGAAGGGATCGAAAGTCAGACATCGAGATCCTGGGCGCTTGAAGTTGCCATCTCGGTTTCTCTCAGCACACAAGAGCCGTTCGTCTGGAACGGTGACGTTTAGGAAGTCCGTCATTAGCCGAAGTTGGTGGACGATATCCATTAGGAGATGCTCGTAGTGCACCACCAGCAAACGCCTGGAGAACTGTAGCCAGGCCAGAGCGTGAGAGATCCACCATGCGGAGTACGTCTCCACAAACTCGGGCCACTCTAAGGATGCCAGGAGGTTATGTTAGGAAGAAACACATGGAGCTAAAAAATCTCACTGGAAAATATGACTCGGAATAGACATTAGTATGTTACGGCTCAATCAGAAAATGTCCCATTTCCATTTTAATTTTGTTCGGAGGTGGCACAAAATTACGTTAATAATTTCACAGGTTAGGAGTTTACAATTTTAGCATTATCATGCATGACTGGCTTATTATTACACGAATTACTGTCGTGTCTCGTTTAATCGATTCATTTTATGAATTCTGTCCTATTGTCAGCTTATAAAATAGCATTTGATCCAGCCAAATTTACTTTAGCAAACATACCAGTACAGACATTAATGAAACAGAGCTACTAAACTGAAATAATGTAATTTGTGTGTGGGATGCTGGATAATTTACCATGCATTTATTTTGCAGTTTTGAGTTGCCAAAGAAATAAAATATCAACCATAACAGCAATTAGCCTTATAGAATGTGCTGATCGGGTCAGGATAAATGGTGAAAGTCGAGATCAAGAAAAGTCATGATTACCGTTACTTTTCCAGTGTGTGTCAGTTGCGTATCCCAGGTGCCCAGCATTTTTGCGATTAAACTCTGCCACCAGGCAGTGGTACGGGTTCCGAATCAACAGGATGGCCGCGTCAAACTTCTTGATCTCTTTCTGCCCGCTCTCATGCGTCTTTACACAGATAGTTCTCCCACTTCGCCAATAATCCTTCTCTCCTTTAAAGCCTAAGAAAGTAGTAGCAAGATATTTTCAGAAGAGGCTTTCGGAAACTTTTGACGGTCTTTAATTTAAACTATGACATTCCAGTGACAATAAGTGATAAGGTCTCACCTTTATTGTATAACGAGCCATCAAAGTAGTAGCTGCCCGTGTAGTAACCTGTAGCAAGCTCGATGAGGTGTCGCAGCCAAGTGTTACCTGCTCCAGGAAAACTGGATAATGCAGTGAGGGAGGATGAGCTCTCGGGCCGAAACATCCTCTCCCTACACCGAGACGCTGACAACACAATGAATAAAGTTATAGATAGATCAGTTAGATAGTTAGATTAGTTTAGGTATTATTTGAACTACCAAACCTGTTTTTTTTATTTTTTTTATTTCCATATCGATCAAAGTTTGAAAAATAAATACATATTCATTAAAAATGTCAGTCATTGTGAAAATTCACATCAAGTTAGATTTAGAGGCTGTGCACATCATATTAGTACTGTACATCAGTGATGAAGTATTTATCTTTTATTCACTAGGTTTTAATAATAGATTTTAAAAGGTTTACACCACAGTATCTTAAAATTATAAATATAATTCTAGCAGCATAACATCTGCAGAGATCTTATTAAACACAGGTACTGTGTGTGTGAATGTTACTGTACCTAGCACAGGTGTGCTGTACACCTGTAGGTAGTCCGCAGCTGAGGTGTGGCTCGTAGCTTTCCTCTGGCCACACGGCTGGCCGTCTACATTCTGCTGCATTAGGAGAAATGTGGAGGTGTGTCCACATAGACAGTCCTGCCCCCTCAGTACAGCCAGGGGCAGCTCCTGTGTGGGTCAGAAAGAGAAATACAAACTAATAACTCTCTATTAATCTGTTCCTCATTAAAGCTCCATTATGCCTTCTCTGGTAAAAAAAAAAAGTTATTGTGCAAGTGGCTCGAGCACATAGAGCTTCGTTTCTGTGTAAGACTGAAAAAGAGGCTCTTGAATCACAAAGGGCTATTGATTGATGATGGCCTCTTTTGAAGTAAGTACAAAGGAGGCAAACTAAAAGGCTGTAGTTCGTGAGTTGTGGGACGTGGGATCCAACCTGATCAGTGCATGTCTCCACACACAGCTGTGAGGTCATGTCCTGCTGGCCGGCATAGAGCAGCAAACCATCACTGATGTTCTTTGGTGTGTGAAAGCAGCCGTGATAATAGACATTTCTGTCTGAGAAAGAAAGTGAGCGAGAGAGAGAGAGAGAGAGACAGAGAGAGACAGAGAGAGACAGAGAGGTTGAAGCACAATTATTAGCACAATTTCGGCTGTTCATGTATTCTTGCATTTTTCTTACATAAAGCTAGCTAGCTACATTAGCTCTGAGCTTATTTGTCCAATCAATTTTGTTGGTGTAGAGATGCTGTTAAGACTTCAACATGCTCTATCAGATTATTTGTGTTACAAATGATGCGGCATTAATACACAATGTATATTTTAAACAAATAAAATATTTTGGTCCATTAAACATGTACATAAATAAATACTTATTTTGATTAATACTGAAATGTCGCTGAGAATCTAACGTGTTAAAGGTAAACAGAGGTGTAATGCAACAGAAGTGTGAAAATATGGAAGAAACAGCTACAGAAAGAGAAAAACAGCGGACATGTGAAATAAATCTGCATTATTCCCCGTACACACACACATTAAGTCTCCCAGCAAAACACGAAAGCACCGGCAGACATGTTTGAGATTCTAGAAGCGTCTTGCTGCTACATAAGATCAGAAAACCCCCAAGTCTACGTGTGTGTGTGTGTGTGTGTGTGTGTGTGTGTGTGTGTGTGTGTGTGTGAAAGAGAGAGAATCATTTAGTCTGCTATGCTTGGCAAGTGTGTGTGTGTGTGTGTGTGTGTGTGTGTGTGTGTGTGTGAGAGAGAGAGTCTGTGAGTGAGAGTCTACATATGTTTATATATTAACATTGTGGGGTTTATTTGTGTCAAGTCCAGAATTATTGTCACTCCTGCACTGAATTGGAATAGAATCAATAAAATAAATCATTTAAAATATTTGCATAACCAGTTGAAGAAATGTCGACAAAAGTAATTTACCAAATAATATTAGTATAAAAATATATGGCAAAATGAAAAACCCCAGAAAAATTTGCACTATATGAGTTTAATGGAATATTCTCAGGTTTTTATTCTACATAGTTTGATTTGGGTTTATAAAAATGTGCATTGCTGTTTATAATGCATTTATGTCTTGTTTCCCCAGGGAATAATTATGAGGTTTTGTTCAGTATACTATATAAATTATTATGAATATTCAGCCTGGCTAACTCACATCTCTTTTGGCCAGGAAGGCCCTGATCTATTTTATAGATTGACAGTCTGGCTACGCCTCCACACAGTGAGTTCCTTTCAGTCCTGCAGTTCAGGTTGCAGTCCTCACGCCGTGCCTGAGGGGCGTTGATCCGGTTACCACAGTGACACTCTGTGCCATATTCCAGGCCAGCAAACCGGTAGCCACTGTGAGAGGGGAAAATGCATTACTGATGAGACTCGGTTACGCAACATAACCTTAATTCTTAGGTACATTGGTGACCTTGTATTTTGATTTAAATTGGAACAGTAAAATCATTGTTGTCATGTATTTCATATATATATATATATATATATATATATATATATATATATATATATATATATATATATATATATATATATATATATATATATACCTACACACACATGCACACACTGGCCACTTTATTAGGAATACTTGTACACCTGTTTAGTCAGCAGATTGTGTGACATTAGCACAATGCATAAAATCGTGCAGTAAACTTAGGCTACAGTGCATACCTGTGTGTGTAAAACTTGTGAGTAAAACATTAGAGATTTCTTTATCCTCACTAATGCCGTTGATTGGGCTGCTTTCTAACAAATCAGCATTAACATTTTGGAGTTTTTTTTTGTCCTGAGCTTTGCATTCACTCAGACTTAGATTCGAAGCACTGTTTGTTACATTAACAGCACTTCTTCTCTTCATAAAAATGTAGTTAAAATGGATTATTATATAACACATTTTATTTCAATTGGCCAGTCACTTACCATACTGTGACTACCATGATACTATTTAATGTCGAACTCCATCAGTCATTCAAAGCAGTCAGGGTCACATTGGGAATCAGACCCAGGTTGATCCTCAGACCCTACTTTGAGAACCTTATCTCTAACCTAATGGATCCTCAAAGAATACTGTATATATTCTGATGTTAAAATAAGTAAATAAATGAAACAGCGTACAGCTTGCTTCATCTCCCGTCTGATGAAAGAGCTCTATGAGACAATGAGCTTTTATGTTTCAATGGTATTAATTATGTATCACTTGCAGAGCAGACAGTGTGATTCTGGATGAAGGTTTTTCACTTTTTGCTGCTCTGAGTAGTAGTGCTGATGCTGACAATGTAATTAGGTGGTGTAAGTATGCCTAAGACTAAAACGTTCCATTTCTGTGATGAGTATTAACCTTTTGTGACAATTTGTTGATGAGCGGTCAGGATGTTTTTGGTGCGCTTCGGGCTGTCAAAGCCTTTGAGTGCGCTGGATGTTTTATCCTGCAAATTAAAGATCCACACAAATGCTTGTACAGCTCCAACACAGAGTGTCTGTATTCTGCCACCTGGGCCTGCTCACCAACACTGCCTGCTTTCTTCCTTACTTTCAAGAAACCTAAATTTTTTAATGTTTTAAATTTGTGTATGTTGGTAACGATTCCTTGTGATAATGTCTCATGAAGCCATATAAGTAATTGCACAATAAATAATTCATATTTTAGAACAAATCACCCAAACATTCTAAGAGATGACTTCAAAACAGTCTGCGCTGTAACTTGTGTTTATCAAGTCAAATTGCACGACGAATAGCCTGTACTGACAGACCTACAATTTAAAGCAAATTATTACGTTCTGTGTATGCCATTCATCGGCTTGTGCTTGGCTTATGCAAAACCATTCATTAAAGTCATTTACTATCCGTTTTTTTATTTCTTTGCCCTGTACTGTAGTTGTGGTTGTCCTGTAAAATTTGGGTCACACTATACTGTCCTCATATCGGTGGATTCTAATTACCGTGCCGAAGCAGCACGTACACACTGAGATTTTAATAAAAGCTTTATGACACGGCAATACCTTTGTTGTATTGGTCTTAATGAGCACGTCACAGCATGCGTTCTTAGACTAACCAAAGAAATGATCTTTTATGATCTACAGGCCAAAAAAAAAAAATTAAGTTCACAAAGCCACCTTTAACAATGTCTTGCTTATAACAAGGAATAATTTAACATGACGTTCACTTTACTCGAAGCACCCGCTGATGACTTTTGTAATGATTTATAATTATGCGCAGATCATTATTCGTCACAAAGTACACCACATGCTTATCATTCATTGTAAATGACTAGTATTATGATGTATGAACATCAGCCTCATAGAGAGTGTCGCCAAACACAGATTTGTCTCGTATTCAATATGTCACTCATGTGCTTACCTCTCAGAGCAGGTGTCTTGGCACAAAGTGCTGGTCATTTTTCTGAAGTCATAAAGCACGGTTCCTCCAAGTGCGTGTTGTTTGTCGTCATTCATAAAGCACCCAATGTATGTTCCTTAAGACAATAATGTGAAATCAGTACTGACAGCATGTTCAGATTGGACTAGATTTTAACATAATTCAGGTCGTACCTTTATGTCTGGTGTTCCTGTTTAATGGATTGTGTTCTGCCAAATTCTCTTGGTCTGTACTCTGGCGCTGAATCCAGTGTCGTCTCAGGTGCCTGATCTTTAGGTTCCGAGACACAAAGCTTTCTTGAACTGCTCTACTCCCTGACAAATCTGGATTATTCTCCGCATCCTGAATTAACGTGGATCCGGGTCTCCTGTGGTGCCAGCTAACACTTGGTGCCTCTAGGGATCTAGGGGGCAATGGTACGGAGGGTATTGATGAGGGCGGATAAGTTCCTTTTTGAAACAAGGCCACGTTGGAACGCTGGAGCAGCAGCAAACTTCCGGCCATAATGTAAGCCACACCCAGGAAAAGAAGCAGCATTTGGGCCTGTCTTAGAAAGCGCTGCAGTCTGTAGCAGGTTTTAGCCATGATTTCAACTCAACGATCACCACTGTTTGAAAAAAAATCCACAAGAGGATTTTAGTTCTCAAGATGTTCTCCTTTTCATCATCAAACACTTTATAGTTTTTATGCTTGGAAAAAGCCTCCACCAAAAACAATCAATAACCCTGGAGCAGAGGAATATTTTTTTTTAAACTAATTATCTTGATTAAATCCAAAAGAGGCTTTTAAAGCTCTTTTTTATACACACACACACACACACACACACACACACACACACACACACACACACACACACACACACACACACACACACACACACACACACACACACTAGTTATAGTATGTCATGGTGTATGATTGGATACATTTCCATATGTTACCGCTTGATTTTACCCGATCAGCTCATCGCTTTTGTATCCAGCTTCTACACTTCAAAAATTCCACAAGGCGTCCCCTCTGAATTCATTCAGTACCACCATTCTACATGTACTAAACATGTGTTTCTTTCCAAAAGATGCAATGGAACAATAAGTGGAAATGGATGTTCGCCAAACACACATGGGATATGGTCAAGTGTCCACACGTTGTCGGCCATTTGGTGTACCAAAGGTGCATGCTTTAGGGTACCATTACCATCCCTTCAACAAGGAATGGTACATTTATTTAAAGCATTAGTTTATCACTGATTTTTTCTCAGAGTATGTTTTCAAATTTTGACTGAATAGCTCTTAAATGCAATAATGTTATTTTCCATATTTTTCCTGACCCTCTTCACTATGTAATCCTTCATTATAATACAACTTGATTAACACTCAACCATTCTAAACAGGCTAGCCTTGAATCATCGTTTCAAGCTTTCAGGCTGTTTTGTTCAGTTGATTTAATGTTCATTTCATTCCAGAAATGAGTGGGAGTACACCAAACACCCCCCCCCACTGCTGCATCTGAGCCACCATCAACAAAGTCCTGCTAATGCATGACTATACCAGCCACAAATGGTTCCTTGTTACCATAGTGAAACAGAGGCAACAAAATAAGTCTACACACAACAGCTACAAGTGACTCAAGAGTTGGCTAAAGAAAATATTTCACTAATTGAATTAGTTATTACACAAAAACAGATTCAACTCTTCATGAAGCCATCCTTATAATTTTTTGACTATACTACTAGAGTTGCTTTTTTTTCCCTCTCTCTGTGTGCTGCCTCACTTCAGGTGAAACCAAAGCTGATGTGTTTGTGTAGGTTCTATCACATACCTAGTAAACAAAAACCGTATGTTCCACGATTCTCCATAATTGAGATTCGTGCAATGTTAAAAACTTGTGGTTTGTATCTTTGGGGGAACCTTAAATGAGTCTATGTAAACCTTCAAGGTAATATATTTTCACATTTAGAAAAGCACCCTAATAAGGATGCATTGAAAATTAATCTATTCACAGATATATTGATCTCTTCTGAGCTCTCAAAAACATCCAGATGGATGTCTATGATAAATTAATGTGTCTGCACAGGATGACCTGCAATAAGAACGATGTTCCATCCAAGAAGTATTCCCATTCTCTGGATAGACACGGTATCCGCTGTCACCCTGATCACGATAAAATGCTTTCTGAAGATAGATCACTGAGCATCACTAGTATGACTATAATATCTTAAACATAATTAAAATGCATTAAACTACATTTAAATGAACAATTCATATCCATAAATTTGTATAAATCGCAGTCTTTTGGAAACTGCATAGCGAATGTTAAAATACAGTAAATAAATTTATTGGAAATAAATTTATTGGAAATAAAAAAAACAACAACAACTAAAAACCTTCCTGGTTTTTAAAAACCTTGAACGTCTGTGGTTTGCTTGAGTTGAAGAAGTTATCACGAGTTCAGCACTATCTGTTCTGAACAGCGACCTCACACACACACAAACACACACACGCGCGCGCGCACACACACACACGCACACACATAGTGTTAATACACATGCTCCATTTCACGGCTCCTTTTTTGCTCAACAAACATTTGGGACACAATTTGAGAGGAAGCTTTTTGTCTTTAGTCCTACAGCCACACACACACACACACACACACACACACACACACACACACACACACACACACACACACACACACGAGCACAAACCCCAGCCAAAACCCCCAACACACACAAATCAATGACATTTTTCTCTACACACCGCAGTTCGATGCTATCGATTAGTGAGAAGAGATAAAGCTCCTCGTTTACCTGCCGACGTACTGCAAACTGTCACAATCAGCGCGTCACGGAGCGCGCGCGTGTCTCATAGCGGCGTGGCGCGTGTCACCTGTGGATCCCTGGTGAACGCCGCTTAAACACGGGCGCGTTTAAACACGGCCGCTACGGTATTAACTTTGACGCGCGCGCCTTTCACTCTCTTTCTCAACATCCCCATCTCTTTCCGAACGAGGGAGTCCTCGCGCCTACAGGCGTTTCAGCTGCGTCACTTGTCGTTCGTTTGTAGCCAATCAGCGTTTAACATGCAAATTTTGCTATTTTAAAGCTCCACCCCCTGCACAATTGTCAATTTATAGATTTGTAAAAAAATTTTTTTTATCAAAGCTGTGTCTCAATTGCATTAAAACTTTACATGGGTTACAGTTTTAGAGACAATGCCGAGACACAAATTAACACGAAACGTTTAACAGAAAAATCACATTTTTCCTACTGATATGATTTGTCATAATAATAAAACAAAGTTACTCAGTGCGTATTTGATTGACAATATAACGACGTTTTGCACGACGCTGTGTATAATGTCCTTAAGGTGCTTATCGATTCTTCTATACGACGGCAGATCTGTCGATAACGCGGCCGTAAATCACGGGTTTATATCAATGCTCTCGCTCTAACGCCTTATCGTTTCTATAGTAACAGCACTTTCATGGTGCTCGTATGCTCAGAAGAAACAAAAGAATTAAAAGAAATAGAGTGGTTAAAAGAGTGTGGTTAAAAGAAATAGAGACTGGGAAAGAACTGGGTTGTTTACAGCAGATATAACAGTTAATTACAGAAGCTAACGTATTTGCTGTGCTATAAGTGGAATAATAATTCTTCATGGTGGTACCAGTAGCTTCGTCCTTGTGTCTTTTGAACATTTACTTTATCAGCATATTTCTGCACGGGATATTATTGAGTAAGACCCGTAACATGAATTCCTGAGCTTTATATTTGATAATGAACACAAATATTCAAAGCAATTATTACCCATAACTAGAGCTTTTTCAGTCGTATGTAATAACATATCTGCCTGTTTATTATTATTATTATTATTATTATTATTATTATTATTATTATTATTATTATTGCACTCAGTGTTTTTCTGTCATCAAACTATTTTCAGTGTTCTAGATACAGCACTGGGCTCAGCTTGCTTCTGTTATATTTTTTTGTCTGCTCTTTTTAATTTTTATGAAATTCAAATATTACTTCCTCCCAATCCTGTTTTATAAGCTTAAGGACACCAGACATGACATGAAAAGCTATTGTGTTTAGTTGACCTGCTCTCTGGATAATTAAAACTGACAGTGTGCAGGAGTGACACCTTTATGGGTAGAACCCTTTGTTTATTTATCACTACTACTACAATACACAAAGAGAGAGAGAGGGAGAGAGAGAGAGAGACAGATAGATGGACAGACAGACCAGCACTTTTGGCAGACACTGTTTTATCTATGGTATACAGGTTGTAGGGCTTTGTTCCACTAATAATGGCAGAAGAGGACATTCATCTGGCAGAAGCATAGCAGAACTTAACATCTCATTGGCGTATGAAACCATGTAAAAATGATTAACATACACCTGATTCTAGGTCAGTCGAGAAGGTAAATTGAGGGAAATGCTTAATCGTGGAAGCCTTACAGAGTTAATTACTGATTCACTCACTGACTGACCTTTCTTACAGGCTGGCTGATTTAACTTCTTGCTGGTTTATTGACTGACTTACTAGATTTGCTAACTTGCTAACTTTTTTGACTGACCAACTGACTTTCTGAATGTTGTATACAATGACCTGCATACTCACTGACTGAGTTGTTGACTGAATAACCAGCTGAATATGTACTTAATGACCTGACATTTACGTTCTTGCTTAGACACTGACCGGTTGAATAAATCTCTGACATACCGACTAACCAACTGACTGTCAGATTTGCACAGAAATACAAACTGACTACCGGCTGACTTACAGTATAGACCTTCATAAATAATTTTTTAATTTACTGACTTTCTGACTTACACTTACTGATACTGATATTAAGCACATTTATGAAGCATATTTACACTGTTACTAAATAAAATGTTATTGAAACAATGGCTATGAATTATTTCACACTTTTAGTTTCATCAATTACGTTGTGGATAATATGTGCAAGTCCTTATAGTCATCACTGTGCCACCATCTCCATCTAATCATGTTACACATGAGTTCAAGGTCAGGGAACAATCAAGGGATAGATTAGATTCAGCATTAGTGTCTCACTGGGATAAACTGGATTAAGCCCCTTGATAGCTACAGGATTTAACCGTAAAATTGGGCACAGAGCAGACAAGATCGACTGTCCCTCGTGCACCCACGTTTGTTTGATGTCTCTCTCTCTCTCTCTCTCTCTCTCTCTCTCTCTCTCTCTCTCTCTCTCTCTCTCTCTCTCTCTTTCTGTCTTTTTTTTATAATCATCAATGTTCCCTACTGTGATGCTTTCTTTTTGTGAACACTACAGATAATGCCTATTTAATATAAATAAGGTCTGTTTGAGTGTGCTAACCTGTCAGACACATAATGCACTAAGAACTGTTTATCCCAGAACCTGCAGAGAGTTTGACACCCGAGCTAGAATTATTCAGCTCAATTTTGAAATATTAAAGCAGCGTGAAAGACTCCGCGTCCAGTTTGTCAAGTACTCAGCCAGCACCAGCGCTAGTTGTGTGCTTGTCGAGAGTGACAGGAGGCTGTAGTAGAGCAATAGAGCTATTGTTCATGTACTAGAAATATTAGTTTCATATCAAAGTAAGTCAGTATATAAAATACATCTTTAGTTATGTACATACATTGGGAATTATTATAAATTTTATTATGTCAAAACTTTTGAAGTGACATTAAATTTGCTATATACTATTCAACTTTGGTATCGTTTGGGCTGGTCTAGTTTTTCTTTAAAGGTAAGTAGTGCAATTATTGATGTTTTCTGGAATTTAGTCCATTTATTTATTTATTTATTTATTTATTTATTTATTTATTTATTTATTTATTTATTTATTTATTTACTTATTTATTTATTTATTATTTTTATTTTTTGCCAGCCATAAGTATACTGTTTAAAAATCAGTTGTTTTCAAAGATTAAGGCAGAACAATAAAATATAGAGAATATGGCAGATGTCAGCATTCTTAACACCTTATACAGGTTTGAAAAGTTCACAAGCGTGTAAATCCGGTCTAAACCGGGCTCTCGTTATGCTAAACACACTTTCTGACAAGATTCCCTGGGTCTCTCTGCTCATTAAGGTGAAGAAAATGTTGAACGGAAGCGCAATGAATTTCAATGAGCTCACTCGGTTTAATTCCACTCAGTGACCCCTGAGAGCAGACTGACCGGGCATGGACGCAGGCTTTATGTGGAAGATTCGATCAGTGGCATTTTACTGGCTTTTGTTTCAAGCCTGCATGGCAGTTTAATTCAAGTTTAGAGGGGAGAAAAAAAACAAAAAATGATATTCTGGCAGAGACACTAAGCATTTTTTTTGTCTGAAGAATTGTTTTTCTATTGTGAGGAGAGTTGCTGAGAGTAAAGACAGTACTGAAAGCGTAAATGAATTCAACTGATATGTCACTATGACCTTTTTATATTTACAAAAATGCTATTTTTACCTGGAAATGTGACTCGGCTAATAGAGAGGACTGGAATCAAACAATAAGGGACAGTTAAATAATGTATATACCTTCATTTCTGTAACCTGGGTCTGAAAAGAACACACCCTGGGTTAATTTCACTGTAAACTGCTGGGTTTCTTTACATACTCCAAATCCGAGGTCATTATGACCCAGCTGTGGGTCATTTTTACACTTCTCTGGGGTTCATTACTATGTATGACCCACATCGATGATTTTAATGCATCCTAAAAATAAAATGAGAACGAATCATCGGAATCTCTCGGCTCTCAACGGAAAGTAAATTTAATTTCACTCTCAAAACCTAATTTTCACTTCATTATGGTGTGAAAATTCAGATGCCAACCCAAATCCATCCAATGTGATACAAACATCTTTCTATATACAGCTTATAAATAATAATAATAATCTCAGTAATCCGCGCTGTTCATTATCTATATTTTCCAGAGGAGCACTATATAAACTACTATGTATGCTTGTTGTCATGGTTACATCGAATTCCTTGGTCGAATGTTTGACAAGGTCCGCGTTTGAGACAACTCGAGGTTTTTAAGGCACCTTATGGGATGGGATGCTCAATGCACTAATTCTTTAACATATTATTGCTGTGTTCTTTGCCCATTTGTTCCTGATCTCTACATGTCAGATTTTTGGAAAACGTTTCTCTATATACTGAGGGACACATGCAGTATGACCAGAGACTAGGTTGCTAAGAGCTGAAGTGGTTAATATCATTATGTAATTGGAGTCACAGTGGTGGTAAAATAAAGATGCCTTGCATGGAGCAGCTCTGACAGTTCATGGTGCAATTATTAGAGGTTTCTCTTTAAACTGCTTTGAAATAAATTATCTTTTTTTTCTACAACGAGTCTTCCCTTAATCCCGTGAGCTTTAGGATACCAGGTTAATATGAGGACAGCGAACTTAAAATGAACTTGTGGCAGTGTAAAAATGATCGTTGCTGATCCTTGTCTTGTTATCATTAGTCATGTCCTCCATTCCCTCCATCTCCATAGGGATTATAGCGGTCTTTGATGATAATCTTTAGTGTATACATCTGATGTGATGGGCTACATTGCAAAACTTCATTAGGATCCTCTGAGACTTCCTGACTGAGAGGGTTTGAAATTCTCTCACATAGTACTCTGTTGTCTCAAAGGCGACAGCTTGATTGGATCATACATGCCTGATTGCTACAGTTAGACAGCTTCAAGTTAGACTCCAGGTAGATGGACCTTGAGTGACTTCCTGGGACAGAATCTCTAACTCCTGTTTCAGTCCTGAAGAAATCAAGTGCTCTTTGTTTGTGCCCCTGAAAGCTTCATAAATAACAATGAGTACTGACCCAAGAGAGAAATCGGGGACGAGAATCTGTCCGTCATTTCTGGTTCTCCAAGCTCAGGTTTCTCTTCTCTGGGATGATGCCTTCAGTGTTTACTTCTCAGATAGTATGATTTATGCATGAGCGCAATGGCTTTCCTTCATCTCCAAGCCTATTCCTTGTCTGCTTTTCATTTCTCTTGCTCAAAGGAGAAACAGAAGGTCCCAAACTCCCAGAGAACACCAGCATTACATTAAAGAGACAAGTCTTCAGGGTCTCAGCAGTTTCTGTCTAATACCAGCTCATGCTGTGTTTGTTTTATTTATTTATATATTTATTTGTGATTCATCCAAGAGCATTGTAGGTGACACCTCAGACTAAAAGAAAAATTGAATCTAGATCAAGTTTGGGTTTCCCAACTAAGTACATCGAAGTGTGCTTTATTTTATACTTATACTGTATATTATTCATTTGTTCTCGCTCTTCTTCCTGTTTAGAATGGTGGTGAATTTGAAGCTTATACCAGCTTTGCTGGGTGTGAACTTGAGGAGTAAACCCTAGATAGGATGCTACTACAGTACAATGCAGTATTTTTTAATAACATTTTATAAAATCTGTACCTTTTAGCACTGCTACTGCCACAAAGGTCCAAGATTGTGTGGAATTTTGCATGTTTTTCCTGCATCTTTGTTGGTTTCTTCTGGGTTCTTCACAGAAATATGCCTGTAGCTAGATCGGTGATTCTCAAGTATAAATGAGTTTGGGAATGCCTGTGTGCATCAATAGTTTATTCCAGCCTCATACCCAGTGTTCCCAGAATAGTCTCCAAAGCCATCATGACCCTGACCAAGATAAAACTCTTAATTAAGATGAATGCATAATTCAGAATTTCAAATACTTATTCCTAATTTCAAAAAATTAATTCACCAGCATCTAATTTCTATGTATTTGACTATGTATTTATTTCATGGGACTAACAAGGGCACTGAAGTTGAATTTCACTTGACCTTATCCACATAGACGTAAAACTACGAACGCTAAAGCTGCTCCTAACTATACGCATTTAAATGAACCACGTATCATTCGATACGTCATTTGGCATGTCAGTCTGTTTTAATAATAGAGTTGTCTGTCCTAGTACATTCTTTTGTATGCAGTACACACATTTGCCAATGCAGACCTTTTGTCATTTGTTTTTAACATAGAATTACTAAAAAGAGAATTTAATAATTTAATGGCCGATTTTAGACAACCGAATGCTCGATCAGCTTATTTTTCTTAATAATCATTTGACCTCATTTAATTCAGGGTGCCTTGCTAAAGGCAAGTTATTAAAAAAAAAGAAAGAATTTAAAATAGATTATGAGCATAACAGTACTGAAAGAGGCTGATCTGAAGTCACATTTTTTACTGAACCTACAGCAATAATCCATGGCCAGCACCTGCATTTCTTTCCCCACTGAGGTGAAAATATATTTTGTAACCGAAGTAGATAAGGATCAGCAAACACATGACGTATGAATGTAGGTGAAATTATTTACTGCATGGACACACAAACTTCGCAACTTCATACTGCCTAAGATTTGAGTTTTGCTCATGCTTGTGAGGAAATGATCTGTTTTTTTAAACGAGGTAGAGGAAATTGCTTTTCAGAAGAGGTGAAAATCTCAAACAGAAAGTCTCTGAAATGGTAAAACCGACCCAGTGGTTACACGATGCAAAAGTCGGCTTGAGACTATTCTATTAAGCTCAGCTCGTGAAGCTTCATCGTGGCATATTAGTTACCAAGATCAGATATTTTTAATATCGATTATACCACAGCGCTGTTGAACTCTTGAATCCGATTGGTCAGAAGCTATTGATTAGATTTTTTATAACGGCAGCTTGGGTAGTATTTCATATTAATAGTAGATAGTGTTAATTATGTTAGTGTAAGTCACACATGTGCAAGTCACAAGTAAGTCTCAAGTCATGAATGTCAAGTCAAAGTCAAGTTGAGTCTTTTTTAGTATTTGTCAAGCAAGTCTCAAGTCTCAAATTTGCGACTCAAGTCTGACTCGAGTCATATGACTTGAGTCCCCCATCTCTTATGCTTGCTCCAGATGAACAGATTCTAAAACTGAGCATAATTGTTCGGTAATTGTAGTCGATATATTTAAGGCCTGTAAGAAGATGTTTATTTGGCAATTATTTAAAAAAAAAATAAATTATCACTTAACTTTGATATGATGACATCTTTTTTCGAATTTGGAAAAAAGTACCAACAGCTCTGTTATAAACATTAATAAATATTAACGAAGGTTAATGTCAGCTCTAATGAACGGCTTATCCTAGCTATTTTTACAGAGATCCATTGGTTCAATGAAGAAACTTTAGTATACAACCCAATGAAGAAAATCACTTATGTGTTTCGTAGTCAGCCAATAAGCACGAGAACATTGCTCTTCAGCGCAGCAGGTTTAATGAGAGACCTCGTGGCTGCTTTACGATCACGCTGGGTAAATTGTAATCTTTTCCAGTCGGCCCTCAGCCTCTTTAATGTGCTTAGTGCAATAATTAATGGGTGTAGGAGCTGCCCGACGCTTGAACGCGTTTCATTTCATAATTAAAGCATCGATTGGGGGGTATGAGACCTGTATGCAAATGGCAGTTTTGTGGTGCTCATGACACCTTACGGTACATCAGCAAGATTGAAAATTATGAGTGAGCAGGCTGTGCTCGTGTCACTCATGTGAGTCAAGGTAATGAACTACGAATGAGCAACAGAGTTGATTCATGCTTATTTGCACTTTGGTTAATATCTGCTGGGACCAGACTCCATTTCCTTTACTCATAATATTAAATATGCTCTAGTCTCGCTTCCTGTTTGCTATCTTCTGTCTGTCACACAGGCCTCGGAGATGTGTTCGTATTCAGTTTGACAGATTTTCTCGAGCACGCTTCATCTGCACGACTTGCACACCATCTGGGATGTGACAAACAGAGCCGCATTGATCTCCCCAGAGGATCTTGTTTTGTTTTCCCATTTTGAGCCTAGGCGTCACGGGTTCTGCTTGACAAGCCGAGAGAAACTTTACTCTGTCTGGATGATGAAAGTTGTGATGTCTCTAAAATGCCCTCTATACAAGCAATACATTAATATGTTGTTAAAAAGCCCTTAAAAAGTCCAGTGAGTGTTTTAGATCCAGAGTTTAACCTTCATGGAATAAATGTTTTTCCATATCTTCTCAGATGAGAAATGAATCTACTCATCTACTCAAACATCTGAATTGATCTCCATGAGTTTAATTTTGTCTCTGCATTTTTGTTTCCCATGTTGGAGACTATTGAGTTTCCTCTTTAACAATATCCCTTAAATTGCTGCATGGTTGTGGAGGCATTTTTTATTATTATTATTTTTTTAAGTCTTTAGATCGTGCTTTGACCTCGTCGTATATTCTCTTAAATCTCGGATTCAAAGCCGAGGGCTCTTAAACAAGGGCTCTTATTCCTCAACAGCTCGACTCTCATGTTTTCTTAACTGTAGGTTTTTTTTGGAGAAAAGTGTGAGGAAAAAGAATAACTCTGTGTCTGTTGGGTCAACATAACACGATCTATGGACTTTTTATGTATTGAGAAATTCAAGTCAAAGTTAAGTTTCAAGAAAGGCAACGTTTCAAGCAGAATTTCTACCTTGTGCTCCATGTATACAGCAAGGTGGCCTTCACATTTCTTGGATTTTCACCTTTCCTGGTCTTCAGCTATAAACTATCTGGAACCTGGTCAATTTTCCCTGATTCATGAGCAACTACTGTAACACCACTTCTATTTCTTTGGGTGACACTTTACTACCTTTGCTTTTGTTCCTAGTGTTTTCTCTTCTTTAACTTGCCCATCGATCTAACGCTTCCATTTTAGCCAGGAGAGAAGAGAAGACCTTGGGCAGTAGTTATGATTAGATCACAGCTCATAAATTTACTATTATGACAGGAAGCCAGGATTAAATCACCTGATGAGATGTCTGTGATCCGTGGCTGATGGAGGGAACCTTCCAGGGGCGAAACACACAGCCTCTCCTGATCTTCCATAAATGGGGGCAGCCGATTCTATAATAACATTCCTGATACTTTAGAGTATTTAGAAAAATGCCGTATGTGGTGCAATCAATAACAGAACCAAATTTAGTAAGACAGCAGGAGAAAGTGAAGGACGAATTTATGAATTCAGTAAAATCAGTTCATATGTGGAGAGATACTCCCTAGGGTAAACACAAAACATATTTTTCTGTAATGTGCTGCATATATGTCTATAAGGAGGACAGAATTTTGTGCATCTAGAAAATCTATTTCCATGGATAAAATTGTAGTTAAGCACGTTCGCCTCACACCTCCAGGGTTGGGATTTCGATTCCCGCCTCCGCCTTGTGTGTGTGGAGTTTGCATGTTCTCCCCGTGCCTCGGGGGTTTCCTCCGGGTACTCCGGTTTCCTCCCCCGGTCCAAAGACATGCACGGTAGGTTGATTGGCATCTCTGGAAAATTGTCTGTAGTGTGTGAGTGAATGAGAGTGTGTGTGCCCTGCGATGGGTTGGCACTCCGTCCAGGGTGTATCCTGCCTCGATGCCCGATGATGCCTGAGATAGGCACAGGCTCCCTGTGACCCAAGAAGTTCGGATAAGCGGTAGAAAATGAATGAATGAACATTGTAGTTAGTTTATTGCAGTCAAATGACAAATGGTCAGCTATGGTATAACACTGCAACAACTAAAAACTCTGTGTGTGTGTGTGTGTGTGTGTGTGTGTGTGTGTGTGTGTGTGTGTGTGTGTGTGTGTGTGTGTGATAGTACATTATACATTAAATCTCTCTAGCCTAAAACATGCCCGAGTTGGAAAACATAATAATTCACTGCTGGAGACATAAATGCTAATGCTTCCTTACTAAAACATTCAACACATCGTTGACGCAACATACTTATCATACTTCACTCAATTTATTTGTTTAAGGATCTTCCCTGTGATGAGAAGATACTGTACTACAGAAACAATCATGTTTTAGACAGATAGCATTGCTGTTCAATTCATGCTGGTATAGAAAATGAACCCGTTCAGACCGATCTGATTCAAGCATTTAATAGTGCTGTGGCATAATGTGAAACGTTATCTAACTACTTACAAAGTCGGTACTATTTTTAATATGCTGAATGAACCCAATGTCACAGAAAGCACAACACGTAATACCAATCATAGGAATATAATAGGCACTAAACATACTTTCACGATAAAAAAAAACCAATAGTTCACACTCAATTAATCATAGTATTTAAACAACAAAAATCTACCAAGCTACAGAGCCACGGTAGGCTTGTCACAACCGTGAGGCTCGGCAGATGTGCGATTTCTATTCCCCCTCCACATCAGCCATAAAAACTCCCAGCTTCGTCTTTCTTTTATTAAAGGAAATTTGATTACATTGAAGGGGAGTATATTAAAGCTGTATTTCTTCTCTCTGTGTCATATTGGGTGTGTGGCACATTTCCTGTTGCCGTGGCAGGTGTTATTATTCTCGCTTCCTCCTTCCATAAACCCTCCTCCTCTCCGAGTCCACCCACAATGGTTCTGGTATCCAAGCCAATTTTCTGAGAGAAGATTGCAGCAACTTAATGCTTGTTTATATAAAAAAAGGAAAGAACGTTAAAAAATTTGCTAACGGAGAATGAATAGCCACGTACTTGTGTCTTGTCCCCATTACTGATTAGCAGTTACTTGTTATCTCGGTAAAAGACAGAGAACAAAACGAATAGTCTCTGATTATTTGGTCAATTAGAAATGCTAAAGAAAATCTCTGGAATTATTTAAACAGTGAATAACGTCCCCCACATATTCTTTTGAATGTTGACAAAGCGTACCGAGTTGCTTGTCAAATAATAGGGTAATTAATTGCCTCAATAGGAAATTTCAACATTATGTAAAAGCAATTAAAGCAACAAAGCATATTTTGGGGGTTTTGGATTTGTTTTTCTGTCTTTCAGTCTATTTTCTGTTGTCCAAGTAAGCATTAATTGCTTTGTTTTCGTTTTTTGGGGCATTTTAGAAGAGCTTCCTAAAAAGAAAGTTAATCTCTTTCATTTACAGTATTTTCTACCAGAACAAACCGGTAGTGGAAAACCCGGAGCTTTAACCCGAGCTCACGAACGTATCCTTCTCAATCACTTTTAGTCATTTTAGTAACTTTACTAAAGTAACTTTAGTAACTACAATCATATAATCAATACTTCGTCAGAACTTCGGGACTATGTGCACGATATCGTTTTCCGTCTTGAAACACATTAAAGCTTTTCGTACA
>NC_062537.1:2866776-2884276 GCF_022655615.1 Tachysurus fulvidraco
TGCTGGAGGGTATATTTACTAATTGTTTACCTACACACCCAGGCAGGTTTACCCAATCTTATGGATGCAAATTTTTGGCATACATGAACTCACAGACACCTGCAACTGGCTAGGGGCACAGCGATGGACTGAGGAGAGAGAATACGCACCCCGTGCCCTTTTAACAACACGGATCGAGGGTCATGCAAGCGTAGCCAATAAAGGGATGTCTGACGCCATATGTAGAATAACGAGTAATTGTACTGTGTGGTGGTATGAGACAGGAATGGATAATGGCTAAAAAGCACACAAAGGTCAGCCTTCCTACTTCTTACAGACTGGTTTGTAGAGCAATCTCCCAGGAATATTCAATCCATTTAAGTCAAAGCTACACAGAGAATAAGAATTGGAATAATTAAGCCCATGACATAGAAAAATACCCTGCTAAATTACATTGTTCGTGTAGCAAAGACTCAAGATAGCTGTTTAATATTCTGAAGGGCTGCTCGGTGTTTGCATTTAGATAGCACTTCTGTGAGCAGACCAATTTGTTGGTTCCAGAGACGAGTGAGCGGCTCAGAATTGGCCAATACAGACCCATATGGCAGGGATTTGGACCGTTAATGAATGTGTCTTATCTGTAATTAGACCACTAAGTGTCTTCTGAATACTTTGGCGTACATCTCTGCCAAGTGGAGCTTTGCCGAGATGCTTGGTATCTCATCCTGAGGCCTCTTTGTTTCAGGTATTAATTATACACTGTCTAGATTCGCTGTCTGGCTTTCGTATCTAATTCCGTCCTCGATGGGATCCAGTAAATACTTGAAAAAATACATTTTACAAAGCCATTGATTGAAGACTATTTTTTGTTGCCTGCTAGATCGGTTAGATCCACCAACACCGTTGCTGTGTTCCCAACACTGAAACTGAAATTGTTTACAAATATACTCAGGAAAAGGAGCCTAAACTTAAACCTTATTCCAGAAATCCAGATTCTGTAAAAGTGCTTAGAGTTACATCTTAAAAGAAAGCGGAAGTACACTATTTTGTTATAATCTGTTATAATGACTATATTATTATTATTATTATTATTGTCGAACCTAAACATTTTTCATCTTAACTAGTATAAGCTGACTAACTAGCCTAGTTTGCGTTCTAGATAATATTTACTATAATCAGTAATATAGATTAAATGAAGATCAGGTGATGAGGATGTTCACCTGTAGCTTTGAAGGTGTCAAATCAATAGAATTCATTCTGATGAGACTCGACTGCACACTTAAAGTCCGATGTCACATTTCGTACTGTGAAATATGGAATCGTAAGATACGAGGGAATGTTGAAATAATGACAATAAAATATTTTCCATCTTCTCACATTTACTGTTTAAAATTAAGTTATTCATGAACGCTGTCTGTGTGTTATTTTTTTCTTTGTATATACAGAATAGCAGGAGAAAACAAGCATCTACTAGACATTTACTGTACACCCAGGTCTGTAACTGTAGCACTGGAGAAGCTGTAATTCAGGCAGAATCGGTATAAAAGTAAAAGGTATAACTGTGTGTCAGAGGCCTTAAATGTAAAAATAGCTCGTAGCTAGCACCTTGTAATTGTTTTGCTCAGAAACACTGTGGTATATTTTTAATTTAATATCTGTATAATTCAGTAAAGTCAACAATCGACAGATGCCTTATGTGATTTACTAGGAACACTCGAGAACAGAAAGGCCATGGAGAAGGAAAGGAAGGAATTGTGATGAAAACACACTACATACTGCATGTCAAACATGGAGGTTGTAGTGTTATGGAGTTTTATTGCTTGTATGACTTCTAATAGAACTGGGTCACCGGTGTTTATTGATGATGTAACTGCTGATATAAGTAGCAGGGTGAATTCTGAAGCTGCTATACTTTCTTCTCAGATACAACGAAAGCAACCCAAGAGCATTTTAAGGTTAAGTTTCAAAATGGCTCTCAAATCTTTCCACATCTGGAGTCCACATTGATACGGGACTAATCGGATTCTGTATTTAGTTCCATTTTTTACTTCGTTCTAACGTTTTTTTGGAAATGGGGTTGCAGAATCATGACATACAATCTGCATGACATACAATCTGCTAAACACTACAAAATGTTCAGGGCTGAATAACATACGCAAGGCACGATGCACTAAACTTCCTACGTCAGTTCAGGCAAACATGAAACACACAAACAAATACAAACTCATCTCTCGGCAATTGTTTGCATACTGAGAAATGAGTCCTGACATCACCGCAGCTTCTACAGTCTTATTGAGCTAAATGATATTTATGACTCTTGCTAAAGGCCGTAATTAAACATTTATAGCTTTTCTCCATAAATCGTCCCCAGACAATTTTGATAGATTTAATGCAAATGAAGTATTTAGTCCTAATTCAGTAGTTAAGACTAACAAATGCAGGTGCACAGAGTGAACACTGTTCTGGTGGTATATTAAGCTCAGACATCAAGCTGTGTAGTGTGTGCTCTCTAAATGATATACAGTACCACCGTATTGTTGTGACCGCTTCAAATATCATCTCTACTCCAAACGTGTGTTTATGGCAGACGAGGCTGCCTCTGAATACAGCAGGGATGAAACAAATTCAAAGGCAGAGACACGAAAGCAAACCTTCTTTTGAGCGAGAGAAGAAGAAAAAGACTATTTTTCAGAAGAGAAGCTCTCAGTAACAACATGTAATATTCCTGCAATATATCCCGATCAAATTTGGTTCATTTCTCAAAAATATTAACACCCAAGCAGACTAAAATCCACGTTGCACCATTACACGTTCGTGTTAATGTCTGTGTTCTTTCATTCTCCTTGTGAGGTTTATACCTGACTACTCACACATGCCTGCATGAAAGTAAAAACTTCCAGTTCAAACATTTATTTTTTTTCTTTTATAGTATTCCAGTGCTGTGCGCTCCTTTAGCCTCAACCAGACATTTTTATAAAAAACAAGCGCACCTCCTCTTTATGTCTGTATTTGTTTTAGAGCACGAGATCTGTTCATGAATGCAGAATGAAGAATGAATGAATGCAGTAAATCCAGTCTTCTCCAATGAATGTGGGCTTTCCTTGTTCCACAAGCTTCATTTCTGACATCATGCTCCAACCTGCATGAGAATAAAAAACAAGTCCCTCTATAGGGGCCTTTTTTTTACACCCGGTCCCTTCGTGTGTTTTCTCTGATCCGATAGCTATCTGATTTGTTAAAACTGTTCCATTTACATTAGGCCACATAACGCGTCTCGGCGAATCGGATATCGATCCGATCTTTCTACTCCTGCCCACAATGCAAATATATTTGACCTCATTTCCGGGGTAATTGTAATGGAACACTTTTTGGTGTATGTGGTTTTCAAAAGCGATAAAAAAGAAGACGGAAAAACTCGTTACGACATTTATGCTACAAAAAAACATAATTTACTGTTTGCTGCATTTTCACTGGCGGCTGCAGCGTGTTTTAATACCCAACGTTACACCTGGGCGACAGAACGGAGCCAGCATTTGCGAGTGACGTACTTCCGTTTGGGAGGAGTATAGCGCTGATGTATGTGGCTTGAACAACCACGTTCATTTACACCTGTCCAGTTTCATCTGAAATGCGTCCCAGACCACCTCCTGAAGCGGTTTGAACGCTCGGATTTATATACGTCTCGAAAACGTTTCGAAGGGCATTTAGACCTGGTCTTTTTACGATCAGATAGCTATCGGATCACAGAAAACGCATGAAGTGACCAGGTGTAAAAATCCCCTCAGAGTAAGAATGAAAGAGAAGTATAGAGTACCTAAATGCAATTAATTTGAAAGCAAGTCTTAATAATAAACACTAGTAATAATAAAAGAGCTAACATTAACATATGCATCAACGTCTACCTGCCTGGATTCAGAGCAGAGTGCGTTTGCCTTATTTATGGCGTGCCCAATCAAGATTTGATGTCTTATCTGTTACATAATGGAAAATGTTCATCGCCAACCCCCTTAGATGTTGATGCAGTGCTTTCTGTCAGAGGCCTGAGTGTTGATGTGTGAGGCTGCTGCCTGGATGATGACCCTCCTGCTGTGTGGAGAAGGCAGGAGAAGGCGACTAATGGCAGAGCTGAGCACGGTGGGGTTCCATAGCTCACCAGGAACAGGGTAATTTGTCACTTCTACACATCCACAGTAGCAGCAGGAAGAACAGCGGCCCATGACCAATTCTGTGGAAAGTCCTGTTATACATCACACAAGGAATGGGGACAACCAGGACACTAAGGGCATCATGGATATAAGCAAAAAAAAAACCTTTATTCCTGTGTAAATATTAAGAGTATACATGCTCTGTAATGAATTTAGAGTTAGTAAGCGTGGTCAGGGTTGTGTTGGTTTAACGAGGCTACTGGTTTGTTTATCTTTTAGGAAATAGAACCATGTAAATGTACAAAAAAAGGTATCAGGCAGGCAAAAATAATTGGAGTGTTGTAGCTGAGGCTAAAAAAACTGTCAGAGGCAGAATTCACGCACCATGCTGACACTGACATTTCTGCATCAGGTCTTTTTTTCCCCCAGTTTCCAGCTTTGCTAGTATTTTTTGGGGGCATTGTCATCGAGTTCTTAAAAACAAACAAGCAAAAAAAAAAAAACACACACCTTCTGGTTTAGGATATACAAAGTTAGACAGCTATAAAGAACACGAAACAGATAAAGATGAACACGGTAGTG
The DNA here is from genome assembly GCF_022655615.1 of Tachysurus fulvidraco. Lineage (NCBI taxonomy): Eukaryota > Metazoa > Chordata > Actinopteri > Siluriformes > Bagridae > Tachysurus > Tachysurus fulvidraco. The sequence continues at coordinate 2,871,483 of NC_062537.1, forward strand.
GCTCTTTAACACCATCAGGGAGATTTTACATTTCCAGCCACTACTCAAATGAATGATCACCATCAATACAGTGATCCCTCGTTTATCGCGGTTAATGGGGACCAGAACCCCTCGCGATAGGTGAAAATCCGCGAAGTAGGATTGGCCCTAAGTTTGACCTTTTCACTGATGGTCATCATCTTCCTCTTCCTCTTGGGCTCACTAGAGGAATCTTTCGCAGGGGCACGGCGCTTACGAGGCATCGTAAGGCTTAACGAAAAGTTAATTTCGAACACAATACGCGAGACACAGTTGACAGCGTGAACGAGAGTGGCGAGATACAACGAGGGAAAAAGCTGGGAGAGGATGTGTGGATGCGCAGCCAATCAGCTCAGATCTCGTGCCGGGAACCAATCATGTGCCTTGTCTGAGTGCCCGTGGGTATGTACAAAGCCTCTGAGAGAGTTTCTCTCTTTGTCTGGCATCCTGGGAAACCGTATTTATTGGAAGTGGCGAGGGATTACTGTATAGCTGTAGCTGAAATAAATTTAAGAAGCTAATTTACTCATGCAGACCTTTTAAAACCAAGAGAATATAACGTTATGCTTTAAAGATACATTTTGGTAAATGTAGGAAATAAAGGATTATTTAAAGGATTTAGCAGACACATCTATCCAGAAGAGCTGTGTCGACGCTGTTAACACATTTCTCTTGTTAGTTCACAAGTTCGTGGATTAAAAATATCTAACTACAAAATGTTGGGGAGGTTAATACTGCGTGACAAGAAAGACACAACAAAGACAAGGATTTTCTTTTCGTATGATAGTCATTTTTCATTTAATTTCGAGCTAAATTCATTCCAACCAAATAATTACTTTAACTTTTTTTTTTTTAAAATAATATTTGAATAAAAAGTCTTTTAATAAAAGAGTATTTCCAGTCTGCATTTGCAAATCATGAGAAAAAAAGAGCAACTTAATGGTCATCCCTTCATACCTTAAACTTCATGAAGTGAGGCTTAATGAACAAGAAATTATGAACTGTGATGAAGTTAAAATAAGTGCCTGCCTTCCTCGCAAACCAGCTTGACCTTTAATAGCTACTTCTTTTGTGTCCTTAACTGCCGAAGAACCAGATGTATATGGCAAAAGCTTACAGAATTAGTTTAACCTTGAGGCTCTGGTCTACAACTATAGAAGCAAACATAATGTCTGACTGACAGGATATGAGCACAAGAGGACAAGATGTGAGAGTTTTCTTTTCATTTTTTTATTTGTCATTCGACTCCTGGGAAAACACTTGGGGAAAAATGGCCTCACTGTCTGCTGCTGTCTAGAAATTTGTCTTAAGGTGTTTCCACATGCTGTGCTGGGCAGCTGATATTTGAGTGTCTGTCATGTGGTCAGAAAATATTCAGTGGGATAAAAGAGGCTAGATTTTTCTTGAATCAAATAACCCCTCACCTGGTTAGTTTATCCAGAAGACAATCCTTAATGTGTGTATTGGGTTTATGATGCTAGTGTTCAATAACATGCAAGTTTATGGGCTCAGATTGGTGTAGCGTGGCTGACACTAGAGCTCCTTACTGCAGTGAGATGTCACCACCTGGTGGCTCAAAGTGGGAGAAAGGATGAAATCTGGGGTCAAACTGGGGACAAATGAGAGGGCAAAAAAAAAGAGTCTTTTTTTTTTTTTTTAAATACCTACATATAAGAGCAGTGCTAGTAGACTGGAGCGAGCGAGCTGCAGTGCGAGGAGTTACCATTGTCCATGTTTACCCTAAGGCTGTGAGCAATGCCCCAAAGGGTAATCAGATTGCTGTGTCAGGATATTGCAAGATCCTGACCTGGGGATGATTTGCCTGGGATAACCAACAGTTCAGTTTTGCTGGTATTGAGTTTCAACCGATAAGCCGTCATCCATATGATACGTCATAGCAGAAGTATTGGTATCTGAGGGAGTGCCATCAGCATAGCAGTGGTAAGAGAACCCATTTGAGTGCCATCAGCATAGCAGTGGTAGAGAACCCATGTGAGGATCTAACTTTGCCAATAGAGCGAGTATTGGGGGAGAAAAGGAGAGGACAAAGTACTGAGCACTGGGAGACACCAGTTTGGAGTCTGTGTGGATCAGATGTCGCTCCATCCGTGTTACCAGAGATGAGCAACCTCCTTAGTAGGAAGCAAACCTTTCCCATGCTAATCCACAAATTTCTACACTCCTGAGGGTGGACAAGAGAGTCTTGTGGTCGAACGTACAGTATCATATGCTGCCGAAAAGTCGAGGAGAACGAGTACAGGTGTAAGTTTGGCTGATCTAGCCGGATGTTGTTTCCCAGTGACAGCCAAAAGGACAGTCTCTGTGGAATGTGCTGCTAATGCAAAGGTATCTGCAGCTACAGGACAAATTAAAGAACAAAAAAACTCTGTAGCATCAACACAATCCGTTTTTATTGATTTACACTCTTTCTACAATATTCATTTCATACATGTCTTAGAATACTTTTTATCATAGAAATATTAATAATGGCATTTTTCTTTTTCCCTGTCAAAACAAACCATGTAATTTAACATATCTTTAAATAGTTTCAAATATAGTGTTTATTTCTATTTAAAGGTTCTTTGTGTTGAATATCTTGGAATCGGAAATATCGTCTCATGATAGCTTTTTTTTTTTTTTTTTAAAGAACTTACAGTATGACTGAATAGTCAATTGAGCGCAGCTCTAACACTAAACAAGTTTCATTCATGAGTTTATATAAAGCACCTGTGAGCGGTTATGTGACGTTCCACTTACATGCATGAACAGGACAGGCTGTGATTAATCCTAAACCTTTCTGTTATAAATGTCATTTATTTCACACCTCGTCTATGATCCAGTTCTGTTACTTTTTCCTCTGACTGCATTCAGTCTGAGGAGTCACCATTTTCTCTGCTTCTTGCTGATCTGAGCGACCTGCTGAACTGCCAACCAATGTTCCTGGGTCAGAAATTACAGCATGAATGTTTCAGCATGAATTTATTTGATTGCTATTTAGATTGTCTTTTGTTTGCAGACATACTGTAGCCAATATCTGTTCACTACCAGAGAGGTGGTAAAACACCTTTTTTCAAATCAAAGTGTAACTCTACTAACATAATATGTGGGAAACCTTGAGGCTTCTTCACTCAGCATGTTAAAGAAAAGTAGAAAAGTATAATATTGTACTATTACTTAAAGAAAAACCCAAACAAAAAGTGACTCGTATCAACACCGATTTTAGTTACTGCTGGTAAAAAAAAAAGCATCACTTTCACAAAGCTTCATGAGAAAACTTTAGTTGAGGTTAACTAACATCGGCTTTGTTTCTAACGATTTAAATATTTGTCCGTAGCAGATACATTACACTGATGGGTATTAGGTCTATTAGTTTCATTTTGTTAAAAATTTTATATTGGCTCCTTGAAACTGTCTGATGTCAGAAAGTCACAAGCACTGGACTTGAGTATTATAGATGGCTACATGTCTGGTGAGAGTAAAGAGAGAATGAGAGGAATTTTCTTCTTCAAATATAGTAAGTGAAAGTAAAATGTAGACTTTCGAAAACCAGACCTCTGTGGCACAATCGCAAGCAAACTGATGAGATTGTGATGGCTAAATTATACTTTCTGTAACGTACTGTAAGTTGATTTTTGTTTTTCTGGCAGATGAATACTATACAAAACATAATCTAACAGTGTTGATGAGAGGAAATAGCTTTTGACATTTTTATAAGGTGTACGCTTGTTCATGTATACAGGTTTTTATGTTCAATGTTCTTAGCCAAATGAGTCATTCTTCATCATTTGACTTCTCATGGAACCTCAGTTCTTGCTCGTATACCTCCACCGGCTCAGGAGACGGAAGACGTAATGGAGGCGTGTCAGACGGACAGAGCTGTGTGCCGTGGGGTTGATGTGTAAGCGTTATTATTGACTCACGGCATTAGAAAGTCTAAATTACAACAATCGTTGCCTTATCCAAGTCGGTGGCATATATCTGTCATCTGACTGTTTTGTAAACTGTTTGTAAGGTGTGAGGAAATGAAGTATGTTTTCGATTGTTTCTCAGTTTCCGAGATGACACACGTGGACGTTGAACGTATTCACGTCCTTTAAACGATTTACAAAAATGTATTAATGGTATTTCATAGAGTGGAACAATCAACCGTTATTGTGTCTGCATGGCCGTCCTGGCCGTCAGCCAGTAGCGGGTAGGAAGAGGAGACATGTCGTCACCTTCATTTGTCACTCAGCGCTCTTTGGTTGAGTCAGGGACTTCCATGATTCATGGTAACCTCCGGAGGAAAAAACAAACGATGAGAACGAAGCCAGTACCTCCTACACCTCAACTCATCTGTTCCTTCCCTCATGCCAGATCCAAATTTTTCCCCCCACAAAATTCCATGTCTGGCTTCATGAAAGTCTTTTTATGTATTTTTTCCAGAAAATTCTGGGATAAGGTCTGCAGCAGACGGTGTTCTATGGCAAACCTGAAGGCTACAGGACCAGGGTGTTTTTTCTCAGGCAGCCAGAGTCATTTTCTTGCTTCCTTCCTGAGAGTTCATAAATCTGTCTGTCAGCAAATGCTAACGGTCTGACATTAACGTTGTTTGCTTTCATTAACACGCAGAGTGAGGAAGTCCCCAAGCAGGCTCGAAAGACCAAACTAGGGACGAGGGGTTTGACTGCTGTTGTGTTTGTTGCCTTGTTTTAATCTCTCGTAAAAACATTCATAACATTAAACATTTGCATGAACAGACCAGATGTAAATGAGAGAAGGTTTGCATTCAGTTGAATTTGAATCGCAGTTTCTATGTGCTTTTGGATTTCTTATTTGCTTCAATTTTATTGTTATAGAAAAGTCCTTTTCCTTGAAACGTTACTCAAAGGAAACAGTTTTTATATGGTCCTTATTGGTGTCTACATAAAATGCCTATAATCGTTTATAAAAAAGAAATGAAGGCAAAGAATGAGCTTAGTCCACTTTGTTATTTTGTGTTTTATTTGTAATCAGGCATCAAATTATTTACAACAGTAATGAATATCTTCCTTTTCATACAATCAGTGATTCCTGAGTATTTTCAGCATTGATAAATTTTATAACACTTTTATTTACCTCTTCATTGAATGTGCGATTTTGAGGTTTCCGATTACATTTGAAATATTTATTTATTATACATGTTATCATACAGATAATTGTCCAGAGTCTTGGCCTCAGATCAGGTTACGGAGTCAAGATCGCACCTACACAGTGTCCTCATCTCATTTAATCACAGTTCCTTCAGAAAAGGTGTCATAGCGTCGGATAGCATTGTTGAGGGCCTGCCTCCTGGAGATAGCTCATGTGCCAAGAGAAAGGTCGAGTTGCCGCACATTGCCCATCCACATAGGTCTGAGAACAGGATCCCCAAACCCCAGCCTGGTAGCCCAACCCGTCACTCAGGCAGGTACTGTACCGTGAAGGACTGGCATTGCCACTGGCAGGACTGCCACAGGATCCACCATTTGCATACAGCTGGACTTCGGGTGAGTAGCAGGAATAGCGTGGTGATAGTGGACAGGTGGAACCCACGTGTCTCCAATGGTCCATGTAAGTTTGCTGCTCTGAAGGACGTCTGTGCATCTGTATCTGGTGTGCCAGTGGTTGCTCCCAGGACATGTACCCCTGGGGCTCTGTATGGGTCGGGGACAGGTGTCCAAATTGTCCGTGGCATTCCTGGTGGTTACAGGCTTTGCTGGCTCTGCTGGGTGGGTTGTTGCTTAGAAACACAGATAATGCTGAAATGCGGTTGATGGCACGCTGTAGAGTGGCTATCTTGGAAAGGCGTTTGCCACTCAGGTCGTGATGGAGTGCCACACGCAGTGCATTAAAGGCCTGGTTGTAATCCAGAATTCGCTTCCTCTCTCTCACATTGGCTGCCATTCTCCGGGCCTTAGAGCGCACCGGCCTGCTGCGTTTCTTCAGCCGACCCTCCTCGGCCTCACTGATGGTGCTGCTTGGACTTGCGCTGTCAGTGTAGGAACCTTTTTGGTCGCTGTCAATGGTGTCATCGTGTACCTGAGCCTCCAGACTTAGCTCCAGCTCCTCCTCTGAGTACTCAGAGCCAGCGAAGCTGCTGCGACTTGTCATTGCTGATAGCTGGAACTGCTAGATGCGACTTGGTTCTCCAGTTTGCTGTGGAGTTCAATACCGAATTTTGAGCTTTGCCGTGCAGTCCAGAGCCTCTTTTGACTCCGACAGACACCGTATGATTACCTTTGCTTCCTCCCGACAGGTACGGCTGCTTTTTAAAGCACCTTCTCTTAGAGTCACATGGTACAGTCACCCATGAGGAATGGCGCACTGTTTTTACGAGTTCCCTGCAGGCAAATGTATCAGTTTGTTGAACAGACACACCTTCTTCTCAACCTCACTTTGGAGCTTAACAGTGTTTTTTTAACCTTTCACTGAAAGGGTTTGACACAAACTAAAATCAGTGTGTTTCCAGTTATTCATTTTCCTATTAATTACATACATCGAAACAGTTACGATCATAATATACATGGAAACAACACCATTTTTACAAACTGAAATTCTGAAACGTCTGAGTATTTGATGGGAAGATCTTGGTCTTGGAGTTTTACTTTACAATAAACAACCACATTACTGTCATCCTTGGATTCTTATTTGCTGATTGAATTGACTTTTTTAACCCTTTTGCACTGTATACTTAAGTTATAACATGGTCAACCTTGAATATACCTCAGATCAGCAATTCAGATGTTTCAAAACGTTCCTACAATAAATAAAAACCTTGGTCTGAGAAATTGTGAATGAAATTCAGTGGGTTTTTTTGGTGTGGCAAATAATCATCAGCTCCATCGACTCAATCTAAATTTGTCTGTGGCGGTCATGACAAATTGTGTATTTATCAGATAACCAGTATTTTGTGTATTTCCTCTCACACTGTATGAGAGGAGGAAGAAAACAGTTAGGACCCATTATTTGGATTTGTTCACAGATGCAATTTGTAGTCTCCGGAGTGGCGATCTTTGCTCTTCTGGTGCAGGGCTTTATGAACTGTATAATTTGCGTGTCTTTGTAAGACTTCTATAAATCAAGTCCCAACAGCACCTGAGGACAAACCTAGATAAGGAGCAGGACTTCAAAGCCGGGGAAAAGAGGGCAAATATTTTACAATTATAACATGTAATAGTCGCTTGCTCGAGCAACCAGCCATTTTACACCATGGTTTGTGTAGCTTCCTTTAAAAAAAAAAAAAAGAAAGAAAGAAAGAAAGAAAAGAAGAAGAAGAAAAAATGATGCTTGTCAAAACAAGCTAAATTCTTCTTAGTTCAAAAGTCAAAAGACAGATCTTTTGATGTGGACATCTTTCTTTCTTTCTTTCTTTCTTTCTTTCTTTCTTTCTTTCTTTCTTTCTTTCTTTCTTTCTTTCTTTCTTTCTTTCTTTCAAAAATGCCAAAGTGTACTACATCAACTTATATGTCCTGTGCAAGTCCATCAGTGTCATGTATGATCATGTTTTCATCATCTCTGAGGCATTATGTCAAATAAGTTCAATGCTCTCTAAGACTGTAGGTTGGTTTGTTTTTTTTTAGCCGAGCAAACTACCGGTCATGTTTCTCATCTGTCCAGTGAACCAGACCAATAGTTAAGGTTAGGGTAAGTCCATGGCCATTGCCCCGACCCCATATGAGAGGTCGTGCCTGAACACGGATCCCTTCCTTTTCACCTTTTTTATGGCGGCTGCTGCGGCCGAGTGACGCCAGCCGTTAAAGAGCTAACGATGTGAACGTTTCAGCCCTTTTCAGTCAGACACGTTGTTGCTTGGTAATAAGCCCCTATTAGGGGTTTTGTTTGCAGTGCTGAGAAGGATTCTTGGTTGTGATGTTGTGATGAGATTAATGTTCATGCAAGATCAAAAATTTGGTTATGGAGGTAAAAAAAAAAGGCCAATGCACTTGGAATGCATTAATGTTTAGGTTAATTGTTCTGCATTTTATTTATAGTCCTTTATACTTTATTTATAGTATAGTATTTTACCTCTGACTGTTACCAAAGCACCTAAACTGGAGACCTCTTTCACAAACGTTAAATAAACATCTTAACGAACTCAAAAAGACGAAAATGAAAAGAAATGTTAATCTATTAAATAAGCACATAGATATAAACCTGATTTGCAGTTGCTCTCTAACCATGAAAATCAAGAATTCAGCAGCAAGGAAAATTCAGTTGGAAAAATAGTCGATAAAAAAATACACTTAAAAAGGGTGTTAACATTTCCCATATTTTCTATCTGTAACGATGTATTTCATAAAGCCGAATATTGTGCTTCAGATTTGTCAAAAACAACAGGACACTGCAGCACTTAAACACAACGTTACTGCCTAAGATTAGAGAAGCTTTTTGTTATTGTGTTGTTATATTACCGAATATAATTTGGTATGAATCAGTGGTTGTCTCACCAAAGCGTGGACCATCCCCCTGGACCAGATGATGATTTATAAGTGGCTCATGTCAGATTTTATTGTCTCCCATTGAGAACATGAAATTTGTGCCTCAGACCATCCAAGTCCTTTCCTTCTGACAGATGACAAGACACTAGTAATTATCAGCCGCCAAGAATAAATCAAGGCCTTTACTGAGCGTCCTGCAACACCCTTGAAGGAATAACCATTTTCATGACAAGGGGAACCTGTCCAACGACACTTTCCTGAGATTTGTAAATCTCTAGCTCAGGCCCACATAATGAGCGGTTGTTACTTGCGTGTTATTAGAGGTTTGTGTCCAACATTATAGATACGCGTTTCCTAAGGGGTAGTTAGTGTAATGAGTAAGTAGAGTCCGGTTGCTAACCTTGGCTTTTGCAGAGGTATGTTAATGTATGTTTTTGGCTTTCCGAGTGGAATTTTCACACCTCTATAAAACATATTCTCCTGCCAAAGACAGATGGCCTTGGGTAGTTTTTCAAATCCAATACAAAATAAATAACTAAATAAATCTAACAGCGAAGTAATTGTTGATTTTTATCGGCAATTGTCTCTGGTTTACATCTAAAGACTCTTTTTATTTTTTTTATTATTATTATTATTTTTTTTTTACATTAGGTATTCAGTTTACTGACAATACACCGGGACTGGAATAACAAATATTCATAATATAAAGTTATTCATATTAATTTTTTTGACACTACATTTTATTGTAATACCGTAATACTGTCTGGCGCACACACACACACCCCTGCCACTTTACATACTGGTTTAACGGAACCACCCAGCCTGAGTCAGTAGACATAACACATCTCTCACTCTCACCACTCGAGAGAGAGAGAGAGAGTGATGAGCAACACGGAGGGATGAGTCAACTCCGAACGCACCGACGGTCCGATTATTATATAAAATCGTGTAAATTACTGTAACTACTGATGTTGGTTTAGTTTTTCCATGAGAGAGTGAATACACAAAGGCATGATTATGAGATATAACTAAATGTTATAAAGCGATCCTGAGTGTTCAGAAGGTCGAGCGACGTTTAGAATAAGTTTCAATTAACACGCTCGTTCTAATATGTTCATTTCCATTCATTTACAGGGAGTTGCATTGCTGATGCTACACATAAATGCTGCTATTTAAAAATGCCTAATTCTTTATATGGTAAAAACAAACAAACAAACAAACAAAAAAATCTTTTATAAAAGTTATGGAAGGAGTCTCCAGTGTCAGCATTTTGTAATAGTCAGGAGAGGGACTGAAAGAGGGTGCTGGGAAAGGAAACAACTGTATATATTTGCTATAAGGCAAGTCATACCAGGACTTAACTATAAAAGAATAAAATATGTTGATTTAAAAAATAAAAAATAAAAATGATAAACATTGTATTATAAAGGAATAACATACTTTCTGTAGGAATAAACTGCTTCATCTCAGTGCCTTTTAGTTATGGGTGCCCAAAATTTGGGAACCTTAGTTTCAATGCTTTATTACTCACATGGAGTTGTCAGCTTTGACATACTGACATTTTAATATAAAGATCACAGACTGTAGCCAGTTAACATTGACATTGCAATACATTCAGTGAGCAGAATTTCAGAAGTGCAAAAAAATACCTACATGGAAAATGTTGCGTTAAATCTATAAAAGCTCATCACACACATCAGCCAGCTGACAAGCGGAGAAAATAGTTCATAAAATGTGAATTTACAAGCTTCAAAGCCCGAGGCCTGCACATTGACAGTGTGCTATTATTGGTTGTTAAGCTATCGACTGTCAATCGCAGCCCCGTAGGGCAGAATGAATACCAGCACCGTTGCTGTTTACAGGTGTGTTTATTAGTGTCATGGGAGGGGATTCAGAGAACAGCTTAATCATCCATCACAAACATTAATCAGTGTTACTCTAGTGGCTATTTATTCACATTTACTGTTTATATCATCATTCTGTAAAGCACATAGAGAATAGTGCCATATGTACTAGATATATTGTACGCTTGATTTTGAGCAATATTTGATCATGAAACTGCATGTATGAACTCTATCACATTATCTACTAGGTGTAATTGGACACGAATACGTTATTCGGAACAAGCAAATAAAAATACAGACAGAATTCGAAGGTTTCAGCGTCCAGAGTCGGGGCCTGTTATAAAAAAAAAATAAAATTCCAAGAAAGGCTCACACAGGGCATCTAATCTTGTGCATTGGGAGTGAAAACAAAACAATTGGGACAATTTAACCTCCCAAGACTCAAGCTTTGGTTTGGCTTGCATTTTAGATGCAATGCGATGTCCACGTATGTGGACACCAGGTCGTAGGAGGTAAAGGCCATGTTGATTAGTAGCTTGTGGTTTATATTAGATTTTAGGTTAAATTAGACCAATCCTGAGCTCATGTCTTGAATCAGAAGCTAAGGAACAGTCAAAATCTCTGTACACCATTTCTACAATTGGGATTTCCCCCCCAGTGCTTCTGGGTTTTTCGCAGTGCTCATAATTAATCTAAAGATCTGATTTAGGAGACACCCACCTCAGGTGTAGAGACAGTAAAATGGATATAAACAGCGACACGGATTACATTCCTATAACTTACATGTCTCTACACCTATAAATAAAACACATACTACAATGTAAAAAACGTGTAAAACTTTAAATGTGAAGTACCTAAAAACAACGTGTGTCATTTTCACATTTAAGTGGTGATTTTCTCACCTTAGAGAGCTTACACACATTTCAAACTGATGTCAAAGACACTACAGAAGGCACAATTCATCAATGCTAAACGGTCATATTGGGTGAAAATCTATCATTAGCGTAAACCCTCAAGCAAGAAACTACTGTTGATTCTCTTCTAAACACGGCTGACCCTGGCGTAAGCCCTGGCTTAACGTTACAGAAGCCTGCTGGTACGGTAGAGTACAGTACACATATATATCGTTTCCCTTCACTGATTTATGCCTCAGCGAGTTTCTTGCATGCTTGAAGTAGCTGCTACAAAAATGTCATAACTTGTTCAACCCTTGTTTGCTGTTGTAGCTGGAATGTAGATTCTCGTTACATGCTTCTAAAACCTTCAGTTAAAGATTTTATTCAAGTGTGAAATCTGAGTTTGATGATGTTTGTACTGTCGCTCGGTATCATAATGTAAAGGTTCCAAGAAATGAAATAAAAATATGTATGTAGTTAAACTTTTAGTGGTGAGAAATACAGCTCCTACTTCTTTGTCGACGCAAGAACGAGCAGTGTGTGGTTTCTCAGTAACGTGACACGCTGCAGTTTTCTTCGAGACTTCAAGAGGGAAAAATATTAGTTATATTAGTATCATTTTTATAATAGTAATCCTTGCTTATAATCTCTGACATACTTTTATAATTGTATTATTTCATATTAAACTTCTCACTGTTATATAAACTTCTTGTCTTATCTGAAGCAAGGACATTTATTGATGAATATGGCTCCTTTGAGCATCAGCCTGAAAACGTTTCATCTGTTTTTATGCTGAGTAAGAAGTGTGTATTTGGCTTGGGCTCATAATCATTTTACTGACGTTCATAATCATTGGGTTTAGAATCATTTTACTAAAGTGTGTGATATTTGGCGTTGAAGTGACCTCTAGTGGTGCACAATGGAACTGAGCCTGTTCTTTTGCTGGATGCAGAGCTGTACAGTTTTATGAACTGATAAGATATATTGAGGTAAATCTGTGGGACATTCAGATGTTTAAAAGTTATATTTTTGCATTACATTTAAAGTGTGTATATGCACTGTTTTTATATTAAAAAAACCTATATATGGTTGAAATGACAATAAAAGCTTCTTGACTCTTCACTTGACTCTTGAATTGACTTGAGACTTGACTCTTGAAGTGTGCTCTAACTTCTAATGAACAAAACTTGTTTTTTCAACTTGAACAAAACTTACTTTGCATTTTATAAATTTAAATAATTACTCAATCAGAAATGTGCTCTGACAAACACAACAAGCCAAGCAGCAGTAATGTTGAGAGAGTACATGTTACATAGGGTAACATGAGCTATCTGTCTGTGTCTAAAATTGTGATGAACTGATGAAAGATTTTATACAGCAGCATCTTGAATTTTTTTTAAAGTTATTTCTAAACTTTAACTATTTAAAAAATAAAATCGTGATTGAAACAAAATAAAAAATAAAAAAAATCTATATACACTGTATATGTTAGACTGTGAATAGATTATGTATGGAAAGCCATAGGGTGATTTCAACGGCGCCTTTCAGCAGTTACAAAAACGCAGGAAAGTGTGACGTGTGAATGCTTTCTGCGGGTT
>NC_062537.1:2889276-2924276 GCF_022655615.1 Tachysurus fulvidraco
TCTACGAGGAACTCTCTGCTTAATAGCGTAAAGATGCACACTGTAAAAGAGCAGGATGGAGCTCACGTGTGGGGATGGGCTGACCTGCAAGCTGCTGTCCTTTACCACACTAAAGGTAGGAGTTCCATGTTAATCTGCTCGAGAATCTGATTTCAGATACATGTCGCGTACTAAAATCTCTTGCTTGAGATTTTGTATTACGTTATACATGATTTCTGTGTACGCCTCGTAACCTGATGGTGTTCTTGTCTTGCAGAATTTGAATATCTTCTCACTCTTCACAAGCAAAGTAAGCACTTCCCCTAAAAACTGTATTTTACACATTGTTGTTACACTAGGTTTCACTAGGAGCCACCTTGCTGTGAAGATGCTTTCATGATAGGGTTTTTTTTGTCATTGTTGTTCCATCATGGCAGGAACACCAATAAAAAAAATTTAAATATGTAAATATATAGAAACTCAAACTAAAGTTGAGTTTATGTATGCAGAAGTATGTAACTCCTGTAGAGGTTTAAAGCAACATCCGCCAGCTCTGTGTCAGATCCACAACTTTCCTGTCGGTCAACTTTCAGAACTAAACTGTACGATATTCGCCGATTTTTTTTTTTTACACACGGCTCACAAACTTTTTCTCTTTGAAAACTTTCACCTATTATCGTGATTGTTATCATGAACATGCCCTTGAAAATATTTACTAATCTGGAAAAAAAAGTATTCTGCAATTAAAAAAAAAATAAAAAATCTGCAGTCCAGCATTTGTCATAGTTTTGATAGTATAATGAGAAGTTTTAAAGCGTCTCTAGGATTGGCTTCATCCGAATTTGTTATAGTTCTCATTTACAATGAGACCGAATGAATGCATGTCAAAGTATAAATGTCTTATTGTAATAATGTCACGCTTTGTTTTTTTTTTCTTTCCTCTCATAGATCCAAAAAGGGTGATCTACTATGAGGAGGTCATGGATGGACCTGAACATTGAGGTGCTGAGTACCAGTACTATGTTTGCTCCACCTCGGGTGCTACAGTCAGATCTGATCCTGGATGTGAATCATTCTGGCCTAAAACAACCAGACAGAACTGATAAAGAGACAGATGTGTGGAATGAGGAATGGACTTGCTAAAGCTTTGGCATTCTGCGGCTTTGCTGTGCACGTGAGACCGCCGCATGCTCAACGGAGGCATCGGACTACACGCAGACACTATAGTGACACCGTTTAAGAGGAAAGTGTTTTGTCTGGACGGATCAGGTGTGGGGATGTGATGCAACCACCTCAGAGCCTTCCAGATACAAATACAAGCTTCGGTCGTTTTTCTTCCACCTTAAAATCAGTCATGCTTGCTTTTTTTTTTTTCTTCTTCTTCTTATTTTTTTTGTTGTGTGTGTGTGTAATTTATGCAATGCACATGAACTGTCCTTGAGGGCAAAACTGAATGCTTCCTGACCTCAACCAAGGAAGGAAGAAGTAAAATGAATTAGTCTTAACTTTATCTGCTGGAAAAGAAAGAAAGAACCCTAAACAGAGACAGTTTTGAAAAATACTTTTTTTTTCCTCTCTTGTTCAAAGATCCAGCTTTGCAACAAACAGAAGCTTAGTTTGAAATCACTTTTTGGCTCATGTTCATTACAAAACTGTTTTTAAAAAAAAAAATTTTTTTATTATGTTAGATTTCTGGAGACGGTCGTTTAGATCTCAGTATTATTAATTCCTGACCCGTCATCATAGAAACGAAGGTTGTTGCTTCGAGTTGCATTTCTCAGTGATGCGTTACTTGAAATACACGGCAGCGCTGAGAAAATGGAAAAGGAGCGGCCTACTGAGTGAGAGAGAAAGAGAGCGCGCGAGTGAGAGGGAAAATAAAAGCCCGTAATGAATGTGTTTGGATCGGGGAAAACTCTGTGGCATCCCACACTGACCAAGCTGAACATTTTACAGTAAACAAATATAAATGACTCCGTTACACGAGCTGCCGAGAGTCAGCCGTAGCCGGACGAAGCTGTGCTTGGACTTTTCCGTTGTTCCCGGTTTAAGACTGTAACCCGAACCTTAATATTTCTTTGCACATTTCTGTTGTGAGAGCTAAACGTTAAGGCTGTAACCCTAATCAGCAGATTGTGTTAAAGCCTCACCATCTACTGTGACATTTCATGAGCAAGGCCTTTCTTCAGAACTCTATGGTACACTGTGCTGAGTTATCACGGTCACTGTTTTTAATCGTCTTGGCAACACAGACCAAAGATCGGGCCGGAGTATAGATAACCATCTCTTAGGCTTGGTGTAAATAAGCATCCTTTTTTTTTTTCTTTCTTTTTCTTTCTTTCTTTCTTTCTTTCTTTCTTTCTTTTCCTTATCAAGCAAAGGTGTTTGTCTCATCATTAGTAATAGCACTTTATGTACACGTACTGATTTAAAGATGACTACACCTATCTGAAACATGAGTTACTAACTCCTGCTTCAATTGGCTTGGGGCTGTTGTGCTTTCGAAAATAATTAACTCAGGTAGAATTGGGGAAGCCATTACAAAGCGGAATTTTTTTTTTCCTTTCCTTTTTATACGGTGCATACGGTGGAGAACGATTCTGACTGGGGGTCTGCGTGTGTTATTTTTCTCTGTATTCGCTCTTCAGTGTTACTCCCGCTGTTCTATTCCAGCAGGAGTCCTACGATGTTGAGTAGCAGTGGTCAGAATGTTTCTTTTAAAGGTGCAGTTTGTAATTTTTGAATTTTTTTTTTTGAAGGAGCTTTCACGCTAGTTTAAAATATTTGTATCACATCCAGAGTTTTTCTCTTCATGATGATTGGCCCAAATCTCCAGAACTCATGGCATTACACTACAGCTCTGGCTCAGTTTAAGAAAAACAAACAAACAAAACAATAACAGCCACCCAGTAGGTTTGATTCAATTCCCTGAGATGATTCAGAGTCGAATCATTTCTCACTGTAATCAAATCACACTGAAGCTCACTTTGAAGCCTTTATACTAATGAGCTGCTTGTTTTGGGCCACACTCGAGGATTCTCTCTTGCTGACAATATGCACAGAGGAAAGTAGATCCTCTGAAATGTACTAAACGCTATACAACAAAAAAAAAACACACACCAAAAGTTAACTCGTGGCTTGTTTGTGTAATTTAAAGCTTCTGTTTACAGTTTTTAAGGGGAAAAAAATAGAAAACTATTTTCTTGTTTGGGAAAGCAGCTCAGTTCTAATGTGTTCCCAGCATAGTGGGAGTTGTTTGTTTTGGGTGTGTGATGAATAAAATATCGTCGTCGTATTGTCTAAAAATGACACACTGCTCCTTTTAAAAGATGACACGTTGCCACTTTAACCTCAGCCTGCCATAGAAAGTTAGATTCTCTTGGGCACCCCGTTATATGCAATCGCAGGAGTCCTCTGTGGTTCCTTTATTGTTTTCTATGGATTTCAGGCCCCAGTTTTTCTCTCGCACAAGGGCTGAAAACTTGCCGAGAGACTCAGAAGGTTCAGGACGTTCATTACTGTTTTTTTTTTTTTGTGTCTGTGAGTGAAACGGCAGATCTGAGTGTTCGCATGCTTCGCGTTGAACTGCCGGTATTCAATATTGACTTTACACGAAAAAAAAAAACCTAGCTTTTTTTTTTTAAAACAAGCTTCCATTAAGATCTTTTTGACAGGTTTAGTTTTTTTCATTTATTCATTCATACGATTCATTCGTAGTGTCTCTTTTTATTTTTATTTTATTTCCTGTTACACGATCAGGAAACACTGCAGCTTTTGTCTTGAATTGCGAGGTGACTTCTTTACAATAAGCGCTTCAATATTTTCAGTTCCACATCTTAAAATCGTGCCACGCCATCGAAACACCTACGATAGAGTATTGACTTAAATAAATAAAAATAAAAAATAAAAAAAAATATTTAGTTGTAATATAAAGTTTAGTTTTATTCGCACTGATAATCTTTTCTGAAATGGTTTAAAAAAAAATTAAATAAAAACGAGAAATAATAATTAAAATTCTAATACACAATATTTTCAAAGCACTTATTTCAGTTTTGCTTTATATGAAGATACAGAAATTATCGTGTGTGTGTGTGTGTATATACGACGTACGTGCTCAAGTCTGGTATTTGAACTGGCTGTGTCTAGGCATGTGCTGATTATCTTTTTATATGAGATCCAAGAGACGCACGACGTTATTGTAGACGGTCGTAAAGTGCGCGCGCGTGCCAGTCGGCTTCCTGCGAATCGAGTAATTTATTAATAAATATAGTATTATAGAGAAGGCGATATTTATTGTTTTTAACGTCGGCACATGTCTAGATGCATGATAGCTTTAGGAATTAACGAGGAAGAGCACAGACGTGTGTGTGTGTGTGTGTTGCCCTGAACGTGTGCAATGGCATTTTGACTCCAGACTTTAAGATTATGCAAATTTTCCCACGCTTTTCTTTGCTCTTGCCTCCTGTTGAATCGACTTACCTGTGCCTGAACAAACGGTTTTATTAATTAGACGTTTTTAATATATATATTTTTTTTTTGTTTGTTTTGTTTGGGTCGTATTTGAATTCTTCAGAAACAATCGGTGCCGTGATTTCTTCTTTTTTTTTTTTTTTGCTGAATGATCTGTTCCGATGTCTCTCTTCCTTAATGTTTTTTTTTTTTTTTTTTTTCTTAGCGAGGTGACTTTTGATTGTTTTAGGCTCGTGTTTGATTAACAGTCTGAACACTAAATCGCTAAATCACTAAATCTATCCTCAAACCTTCTTCATAGACCTTTTTCACTTAACTGAACAGATCTACTTTATCCGTGTCCGTCGATTTAACTTTCATCAGTACGTTAAATACGCTCTTATTTATTTTTCCCCATGCACACAGACTAGACTTTAACTTTTAACACTGTGTTTGGGGCGAATGCATGTTTAATTAAAGAAATGTATTATGTAGCTGAAGAATATCTTAGTCACGTCGAGCCGAGTAGTTTGCTCTCGACAGAGCCGAGATGTCGACGGCTGGAAGAGTTGTTTTGTTTTTATTCTTCGGCGAGCTGCATTTGGCAGTCGCAAAAAAGAGATCGAGTGAGTCGTGGCTCAGGGGTGGATAAATGATCGTTTTATTAGCTATTCCACCGGGTCAATAAAAGCTCAGTTTTCTGCCCCGTGTCACGTTTCGGTTGCTGGGAAACGTCTTGGACCAGACTAAAAAGTGGTAGCTCGTATAACATAATCTAATGTAATGTAATTAACCGTAGCTGTGTACCAAATTAAAGTGTTTTTTTTTTTTTGTTCTTTTTAAAGCCTATAAAAAAAAGAATAGTTTTAATAAGAAAATATTTTCCCTGCTTTGTCCACGGAGCAACTATAAATAACATCGGAAAAACAAAGAGCCCAGACGATCTTTCTGTTCGTTCCAGTATTACAAGATTTGTTCGACCCTGTGACTTTTTAGGCCTTTGATCAACCGCTGATCTGTCCGTTCGGTGCTTAGATTGGATTCTGCCTCTGTTTAAAAAGAGACTTTTGTCCAAAACACATGCGAAATGCCTCAATGGGAAATCTTTACAGGAGACAAGGCATTATGTAAACAGTTCTGTTTTAAAAATTTGAGGCTTTTTTTTTTAATTGCTGTGTGTCTGATTTGATAGATACCGAAATCGGAGTTGCCGATAATTGTATTACGCTCACGAAAGAACGATTCCGAGGTACTCGGCGACGTCGTGACCGAGATGACGACTGCTAACCGATTTAGGACATGCGTTCGTGGCACGTACAGAAATACGTCGTCGGATCGGATTCTGAAATTTTTGGGAATTTGACGTCAAACCCGACGTGCGTCCGACATGTCAGATCAGTGTCCTTCGTTTGTACTGTAGGTGTGTAAGGAACTGCTGCTGTCTGTATCTCTATCTCTAGCGCTCCAAATATATATATATTTTTTAATTAATAGCCCTTCTGCTTGGTCTCTGGAAACTTTAAGTGAAAACGCAGCATTGTCAATGTTCGCTTTACGTCTCGGTTTTATTCGATCGCTGCATCCCAAAGCTTCATGTACAAGAAATATACGAAGCAAATGTCAAAAGTGCTGCTTTCTTGGATTGATGTGATTTTGAAGGTGCTGGATGTTTGTCCTGTTCCTTGTTTTATTAAGGAACTTAATTGTGTGTATCCTTGAGCCATGCACTAAGGTGTAAAAAGCTGTAAGGAGTAGTGTGTGTGCGTGTGCGTTTGTGTGTGTGTGTGAGAGAGAGAGAGAGAGAGAGAGAGAGAGAGAGAGAGAGAGAAAGAAGGAGAGAATAGTGTATAAAGAGGATAATCGCTGTGCCAATGTCGTATCAGGTAAATATCACAGTGCCACGTCACACTAACTGCCAGCTCTGACTTATCGTATCCTCGACCACGTCGTCTCGTTTCATCAGTTTGCACACCGATGTCGTTGGAATTCTTGAGGCAGTAATTCTTGTATTTTTTTTTCTTTCTTTCTTCAATTAAAGACAAATCTCGTCTCCTGTAATTTGAAATCGTGAAACTGTCTGGATGTATTCCTTTCGGACGAGCATGAGTGTCCTTTTCAGCTTCCCCAGCCATGTAAAACATTCAAAAGTGTTTTCACATTTTTTTTCTGTTCCCATTAAAATGTTGAATTGATTTGAACATCGAGTGTTGTGTGTGTTTGTCTGCGTGTGTGTGCGCGCACGCTTGTATTGTCATTTCGTTGATTACGAAATCTTTTGTTATGGCTTACAATCTCTGCACTGCATTACCGTACTTATTTAGAACCATCTCTGGCAGACGAGTACTGGTTCAGAGTTCTATGGAAGACCTGCTGGTGGTTCTCGGTGCTGTTATTGTTTCTATAGTAACCACATAATTATTTGGTTTTCTGAGACGAATTGAAATTTCCCACAAGATTTTCAAGACGCAAGACGTCACGCTATAATGCGAGCGATGGCCATGACTAATGTGCCATGAGCATCCTGCAAATTACAATATTCTGTAAACTAATAGAATAAAATAATGAAGATTAGATGTCATCATTGTGGTACAAGAGGAATAAAACACCTCTGTTTAAGGGAAATCTGAGGTGGTACCGGTAATTCAAACACAACGCTACGAAACAACACTAGTTATCTTCATAGAATGACAAACTCCTCTTAAGTCATTATATTTTGAAGGTCTTACCTTACATTTTATTTCAAGCCCGTTCTCGCAGCTGCAAATTTGTCCTCTGTGTGTGCAGTAGGGTGCGCTGTTTACATATTGCTCAATAAGCAGACTCCTGTGCGGTCTTAATGTCAAGTTTATTTATAAGGCGCAGTTAAAAACAGGGCTGTGATCCAATACTGTTTTTAACATCATGATTGCCCCTTGCCATTTCTCAGGAAGGGATCCTCATCTCAGCCATACTCCGTTCCTCTACAAGCCGGAGGATGGACGTGACACAAGTTTAATGAGATGAAGTTTAGTATATTAACTCCTACGGTTAATACAGGAGTGACTTATGCTAATTCTGTGTACATTCCATCTA
The DNA here is from genome assembly GCF_022655615.1 of Tachysurus fulvidraco. NCBI lineage: Eukaryota > Metazoa > Chordata > Actinopteri > Siluriformes > Bagridae > Tachysurus > Tachysurus fulvidraco. The sequence continues at coordinate 2,896,777 of NC_062537.1, forward strand.
GTAGACTAAGGGATTCTTTGGTCTATTTATTGTCTCTGATTATTATTCACACCTCTCCTTTGTGCTACGTGTGACTTAGTTATATGGGGAAATCGATGAGGATGGATGTAGTGAAAATGGTGGGTTTCGAATTCGTACTAAGTCCAGGAAAGATGTCAGTAAGTCAAAAGTTCAACAAATGACGAAAAGATCATAAATGGATGAAAAGAATAAAATAAATGTTGTAGGTGGTAGGTGGTGGGTGGTGGGGTGGGTGGAAGACATCCAATAAAAGACTGTATACAGTGCGCAAGAACCCTAACGATATGATTGATTTATTCTTAAGTGTTATGAATCTGTTTTTGCCATTAGAGCTTTTTATTACTGAGTTTTCCACTAAACCTGATCATGTTGTGAATCCTATTAAAAGCACGTCCTGTTTTTCCTGAAACTGCAGCTAGGGGGGAAATATATATATATATATATATATATATATATATATATATATATATATATATATATATATATATATATATTGTGTGTGTGTGTGTGTGTGTGTATATATATATATATATATATATATATATATATATATATATATATATATATATATATACACAGTACACACACATATATACGTGTGTGTGTCTATATATATATATATATATATACGTGTGTGTGTCTATATATATATATATACACAGTACACACACATATATACGTGTGTGTGTCTATATATATATATATATATATATATATATATATATATATATATATATATATATATATATATATATATATATATATATATATATAGAATATATATATATAGAACTTTTATTTTTTATTGACCAGTCAGGGTTGCATGTATTTATTTTATTATTTATTTCCATATATAGCTTTTGCAGTACACAGTGAAATGAGACAACGTTTCTCCAGGACCAGGGTGCTACATAACACAGACAGAGCTATAAGGACTTAGTAAGTTAGTCCTAGATACATAAAGTGCATCTGTACAACCTGGTGTACACAGTGCAGGACAAAAGACAGTGCAGGACAAGACAGTGCAGGACAAAAGACTGCAAATAAAAATACAAGACAATACACAGAAACAGCACTGACCAGTGTAAATACTGTATGTCCGATCAATATTGCATGCGCAGAAATACTGGAATGAACACATTATTATAGCAACAGTTACATGAGATATTGTAAAGTATTGTGCAAAACAGCAATCAACTGAAATGTGAGGCAGCAAGTGCAAAGAGCAAAAAAAAAAACAGTGTGCAAAACAGCATGTAAACAGTTTTATATGGTGCTGCTGTAGACATGGATGTATATTGGAAGTCATTGCAGTCCATTCAGTTTATTGTGTGTGTGCGTGCGTGTGTGCGCGTGTGTGTGTGTGCGCGCACACGTGTATTGTGCTCAGTACAGTTCAATTCTTGAACTTGTATTTAAATGTCTTGTTGCTGTGAATTAAATTTTTGTCCTGGGGTGTACAAACTTTTGCACTCGATTCTGTAGTCATCTTGAAGATAGTGTAAAGTTTGCAGAATATCATCCATCACAACAGTTATACCTGGAGTGCGTGTGTGAGTGTGTGCGTTTCTGTGTGTGTCTGTGTCTGTGTGTGTATATGTGTGTGTGCGTGCGTGCGTGCTTGTATCTGTGTCTGTGCTTGTGTGTATGTGCGTGCGTCTGTGTGTGTGTTTATGATTTCTCTTCCAATGCTGACTGCAGTTTTGAGATTCCTGAATTGCTCAGCTCACTGGAACATTCTTTCATACGTAACAGTCTGAAATAGGAGAAACAGATGGGCTCTACTTACTCTATTTTTAGATGCTGATGCAACACACTCTCACCACTGATGGATGGCTGTAAGAGTGTGTGTGTGTTATGTGTAATGTGTGTGTTTTCCTGTCCTGATCTCAGCTCTTTTTTTTTGTTTAAGCCTATTAGCTGTTTTTCAGTTTCTTTGGTAACCGGCTTAATAAATTCCCAGCATGATAACCACACGACTATGACGGCATCTGCTTAGTAGACAGAATTCTGCAGTGTTTCTGATGAATAGTATTGCGAAAGCTGCAAGTCACTTGCTTATAACACCCTGGCTCATATATATATAATTACTCTAATAACTATTTACTAGAGAGACCTATAACATGTACACTCTGCTTTTCTAACTATATTATTTATGTTAGTAAAAATGGAACCGCTGAAATGAAGAATTTTTCTTTTTTAACGTTAAGGAAGGAGTCTCCAGTGTCGACGAGGGAACAGCGATCTTGTGTAACTTTCGTAAGTTAAATAGAAAAACCTTAAACTTGATACTTAGGCCCATACTCGCGCTCCTTTAACAATCGTTAAACACGTACACACGTTCATACCGTGCGTATAAAACTGTTTCTCTTTTTGGTGTTGTTTCTGTTGTGCTTTTTTTTAAAGTCTAAATTTGAATGAGACTTTTAATGCACAGTTATAGAAGGGAAATGGTTTAATGATCGCATCTGGTGTCACCCAGATGAGGATGGGTTCTTTCTGAGTCTTGTAATTTTCAAGGTTTCTTTCCTATTTACGTCTCGCGGAGCGGCCACTTTCGAATACCTTTTATCGGGTGTTATTTCGATATTTTCACCACCTCTGCTAGTGCCTTATTAGTTTTATCGACCCACTACAAAGTGCAGATGTTACAGCAGTATTGATCGTTTTATTTATTTATTTTTTCTTACTGCACTAGCTGCCTTTGAGCATTAGGTGCCACTCAAGGTAAAGCTTAGAAATTGGCACTTGCTTCACGTTGTCTGGATTTTGCGCTCCCTTTGAAATACCCTCCGTATTTTAAACACGTTTTAACTAAACAGTGACCACACCGGACTCTATATTAACACGCAGGCATGAATTCTCTATACAGAAAATGATTCCGATCGTTATGTTTAGAAACGAGTCCGTACACATCGAACATAAACAAGATTTAAACTCGTACCGTAGCTTAAACTTAAAGCAGACCTGATAAAGCAGCCGCGTCTGCCTGCTGCTGGCTTTGATGACTTTAATTAATGGCATGCGGCATGAAAAACAATTCGGGCCGACGAAGAGCTTTGTCAGAGAGTGCTGTTGATTAATGAAGTCCCACTCAGCCCCATTATCTGTAAGGAAAGCATCGTCACTGCCAGAACAACTGCAGAAGAACTCTCACCGGACCCTTCGTGCTAAGCTACTTAGGCCACGTAACGCACATTTACATTTATATTTGGCAGATGCTTGTATCGTGGTGGTTTGCTGGAGCAGTGTATAGTGTTGCTGGCTCACGCCTCCACGTTTCCCTCTTCTCCCTGTTTCTGCATAGGATTTAAAACTACCTGAAAGAATGTCGCTTGAGAATCTGTGCGTCCTCCCGTCGAGGATGCGTTCCTGTCACACACCCTGTGTTGTCATAGATTCCAGATCCTCCGTGACCCTGACTAGAAGATGAATAAGATGCTTTTATCAAAAGTGAAATATAAATGTGATAGAAACCGGTTTGAAAGCACATCTGAGGGTTTACGGTTTTGCTTACGGGTTCAGAGAGAGCTCTCTGGGTCTCAGCTTTTGAGTTAAGTCGATGTGAACCTGTCAGAGCAAATAAAACACTAAAACGTGCGAGACAAGCGGTTTTCTATTGGCCAGGGTTCGGTTCCTGTGGCTTAATACCTTTTGAATCATCAGTTTATTTTATTTTTATAGTTTGGTCACTAGCCAGTTTTCACCCACCAGCCAGCTTTCTCCCACTAATTAGGAACAGTGAAGACTAAGAGGGTTTTTACACCTGGTGACTTCATGTGTTTTCTGTGATCCGATATCTATCCGATGGTAAAAAGACCAGGTCTAAATGCCCTCCGAAACGGTTTCGAGACGGATATAAATCCGATCGCTCAAACTCCTTCAGGAGGTGGTCTGGGACGCGTTTCAGATGAAACTGGACAGGTGTAAATGCATGTGGTTGTTCAAGCCACATACGTCAGCGCTATACTCCTCCCAAACGGAAGTACGGCACTCGCAGGTGACTCACGAGTCGTGCATCGTGCCAGAAACAAACATATTTTCCCACCAGTGCTGGCTCCGATCTTTCACCCAGGCGTCTCTTTGGGTCTTAAAATGCACTGCTGCCGCCAGCGAAAATGCAGCAAACAGTAAATGCTGTTTTTAGTAGCAACCGCATACACCAAAGCATGTTCCATTTCAATTACAGAAATGAGGTAAAATATATTTGCATATTGGGAGGGGGTAGAAAGATCGGATCGATATCCGATTCGCCGAGACGCATTTACGTGGCCTAATGTAAATGGAACAGTTTTAACAAATTAGATAGCTATCGGATCAGAGACAACACATGAAGTGACCAGGTGTAAAAAGGCCCAAACACGTGCTTCCTCTGAGACACATGAAGCCGGCGTCGTTGCCAATGACCCGTGGATGGGATTCAGATCCAACCGAAACCCTGACCAGAATAAAGATGCATGTTCTAGGAAGCATATTTAGTTAAGATTGTTCAGTCGTGCATTTTTTGGCTGAATGCTTAACAGTTTTATATCAAGGTTTCATAAAAGGTTAAGGATTAATTAAGGAAGAACGCTATAGGAACATCGTTTCTTCTCGAAAGTGTATTCTGGTTTCTGGATTTCGAAAAAAAACCAACATGACCTGGCCCACTTCCATGCACTATTTTATTTTAAACAGTGGCCATTTTTACACATGGCAACAACCCCGTGCTCCTAAGAGACGCCGCCGTTTTTGCCGGTGACGCTTCCTTTTTCCGATGCCGCCGGACACCGGAGGAGATTTAAATAGAACCAAGCCGCTTGGTTGGGTTTGTGGTCTTGCGGCAAGTCTTTTAATAGATTATATCTGTCCTTTCACCAATAGTTTTTACTGCGTAACAGCAAGCCTGTGTGTAAGAGTCGTCGTTTGTCATCATTAAGTCAGATTTTACTGCTGGTGTGAGACCACACTTGGTCTTTTGTAATGCTGTGAATCTGTTTATGCAGTTTGTTTAGAGGAAGCAAGCCAAGACTGTAGTCGTAGCTCCAAGGAACCCTTTATCTGCTCTGTATTCTCAGAGTTCTCAAATTTATTGTAGGACGGACCCTTAAAATATGAGGCTTAAATAAAAATCACATAGACCTCCATATATATATATATATATATATATATATATATATATATATATATATATATATATATATATATATATATATATATATATAATGTGTGTGGGTGTGTGTGTGTGTGTCTCTCATTCTGTGTGTGTGTGTGTGTGTATACCATAATATAATGTATAATGGCTACTTATGTTTTACCAACCCTACTTTGAGAACCATGGCTGTATTTGATGTAATATTTAGCAGACACACTTATCCAGAGGGCTTTGAAAGGTTCTATCGATAAATACATCCTGATACCGGATCACTAGGTCACAGACCAAGAATACCGTCGGTCTATAAACACAGACGAGGCGTAAGAAATTATATAGTGAGAAAAACAGACAGACTTTCTAAGTTTAAGCTTTCTTAAAGTTCTAATTTAAGTACATCAGTCTGTAGATGTTGTATGAATACCAGTGACTCATCTGTTTGGATGTTTATTCCACACACACTGATGCTACTGATACTTTTCACTATTTTATACCAGAGTGGTAGTTATATTTGATAGTACCCACCCTCCCATTTGCCCTGTTACCAAGAGATAAAAAGTGCGATCGCAGACGGCGCTTCAGCCGTCCACGTCTGGTAGTCTGACGGAGCGAGAGATTAAAGTGGCATTGCTCTCTGGATGAGAAAAATGGCATTTCATCTTTCTCCTCTCGATCACAACAGTGTCAGTCAGCCAACGCCTGTCTCCTACGTGTAGTTGTGGGGAAAATAGCAACGATCGCTTCAGAGTCCTTTCCTAAGGGCCCGTACGATTATTAAGTCGTGCTGTAATGTAATGTAATGCTGTAATGTGCTGTAATCCTGCTTGCAACAATTACTGACATTTTAGTCTGTGTTTACATTGAAAATGAGTCGCACACACGACAAAAAAAAAATCACCCTGACGAACGAACGTATTGTAATTCTGTGACGTTCTCGTAGGCTAAACCGGCGTGTCTCGTTTTTTTTTTATATATACTGATATTTCCAAGTAGGTGTCGTCTTAAATTTACTAAACATCCTTTACTTGTCCTGTGTTCAGTTAATAAACTTGAACTCGAGCTAAGTGCTTTATGCTAATCAGGATTGCAGTGGATCTGGGGACGATCCCTGGAATACCTGATGTGGAAATAGACATATTATGGGACACTGTGACTTGTGGCAACACACACACACACACACACACACACACACACACACACACACACACACACACACACACACTTTAACACTTATTTGGAACTGTCAGTACACCTTACACATGTTTTTAAACCCAGAGGAAACCCACACAGACTTCACATAGACGGCGTCTTTCTCTATACGTGTCCTGCTGTATACGTATATGGAGAGATAATAAAACTTTACTTCCACATGGCAGCCCTGCTATTATCACGTTTCCTCACATGCCTCCACACTTCTGCCAACCGCACACACACACACGCACACTCACGCCCGTATGTACACATGCTTCTTGACATTGAGTTATTCATTGCGCTTTGACATCCACATATTACTGCTTTTCTCTGTCTCGAGCTACTTTGACATCAGAGTGCTGCGCGAGAGGCCAATTTGAGCCTCGCTGAAGCTGGCAGGGCGCATAAGCATCCGGGCGCCTCACCATATCAGCTTGACCCTTTAATGGAGGCGACGGGCACATCTTCTACGCAAGGCCTGTAATAGAAAATACATTAAAGCATCATCCAGACGGTTTTGTCATTTTTGTCTTTCCTATTATTCTGTATTTTTTTTTTCTGTTCGAATATTATCGAGTTTAGAAAAGTAACACATTTGCAAGAGGAAACGGCTCGTAGTTTTATAGGTTTGTGCGCGCCGCGCTTATTGATCTGTTCGGGCCGTCTAACAGATGTAGGGTATTAAAAATTAAACCCTCCTTTAAATACTTTATCCGTTCATTAATCAAACACAGATGCCGCCGTGACTGTGAGGCACATTTCGGAAATATGCGCCTGCCACACAATAATAGAGCGTCTCCTCTTTGTATTTAACAAGAAGAGATTCTGTCTTGCAGTCAGTCGTGATTAAACCATCCCGCTACGCTGTTTATACTCGCCAGCTGCCATATTTACTGTGAATCTTAGGAAAGAATCCTATTTTCTCTACTGGCTGTGAGTCATGCGTTGAAATACTGGTCCTGGTCTTACAGAATCCTGTCGAGAAGCACTTTATAAAAACCTATATGCGTCCCATACGTTCGTTTCTACTCTCCTTCTGTGGGCTTTTCGCTGACCATCGTTATTAATACAGCGAACATATTTCACGCTATAAATAAATCTAACGCTAACCTCAGTAAACTAAAAGGAAAGTCTGACGGGTTTCTAGCATCGAATTAGCAAACAATTATTGTCTGACATTCTAATAATTTACACCTACACACCTATATAACTAAATGGATTAAAAAAGGAACAGCGGACAAATCTAAAGTGTTTTGTTCATTAATGAATTAAAAGTGTAATCGTTGGCAAATTAGCATAGTGTAAGAGGAATCGAATCCTTCATGATGTGCTGTTTTAGGAAAATATCTGCATCACACCATGCTGAAGTCGATTATTTTTCTGTAACAGCAAAAAAAAAAAAAAAGAGAAAAAAAAGTGCTATTTAAGTAATAAATAAATAAATAAATAAATAAATAAATAAATAAATACCCAGCACTGGTCTTTGAATGGCGTGTGCAATCTGTTTAATGGCCGAGCACGAGCTGATTGCATTAATATTCATTGAAGACTGAGCTGATGTGTTATCACTTTACTCCTGGAACAGATCTGTGACTGGGAGGCTGTTGTGCAAAGAGATCAAACCGCCATAAACACTGAGGTGCGTTACAGACACAGATACTCCATAAACATCTCGTTCACCTTTTTTTTTTCCTCCCCCTTTCCAATCCACCGAACACCGGAGCTGTCACAAGCACAATGATCTATGCGCTGTAATCCTTCTCTGATTTGCGGCTTGAACGCCGGCAGCCTCGGAGCAATAATTACCCTTTGTAATTGTGCTTGAGCGGCTGTGTGTTTTTTGGGGGAAAACACCAGGTTACAGGAATTCAATTCTGCCACGTGAAATGAACGGTCGGTGATGCATCTTTGAACGACACCTAAAGACGTGCTTTGTATTATTTCAAAATGGTCAGATATCGAATATTCGGTCATTACGATCACATTCCGATACTCCTGGCCTCCTGGTGCCAGATCTTCACATTAGCATGGAGCGAGTCAGATGGGGTCAATGAATGCAGGTAGTGACATTTTTGGACCGTGCTGAATTGTTTGCAGGATCTTAAGCTTCAGTCACAGAGGAATCGAGCGAGTTTTAGCAAAGCGTCATGTTTGTTTAGGAATCGGAAGCTACGAAGTCAGTCGCAAACGTAAGACTTTTCATGACGTTGAGCGACATCGAAACGGGATATTTTGTGTTTGTGTATTGTATCGTCCTGTCGTTAGATAAGTTAAGGGTAGCTACAGTATTAGGGAGCAGATTCGTTACAGCAGAGAACCTGGAAACGTGCTAGAAAAATAAACACGTAAATAAACAAAAGTATTGTTCAAACTTTTGTAAAATTCATCAGTAAATTGTGATCGATCAAAGTCGTGTTTAGTTCGTAACCTTTTTGAACAAAAATGTTTTCCTGTTTTCATTGGAAAAATTCAATGTGTTTAATTTGACTGAAAAATAAGAAAAAAAAACATTTAGATTTAATTCTAGCCTTCACAGACATACTGATGTATATTAAATATTGTAAACTAAGAAACTACACGAGGCCTTACATGTGAACGTGCAAAATGCAGAGTATGTTAGATTAAACGTATATTTTGAGGTATACAGTATATATATGTATATAGATAAGACAAGAAATTGAACTAAAAGCTGAAGTATATAGTGATCCGGTGCGTCTCTGTTGCTGTCTCAGGATTTGAAATCTGCGCGATAAACCCGTAGGTTTACTTTCCTGCTGCTTCGGTCTCTCGGTGCACACTTCAGTGTAAAACACAACCCTGGACCTCTTGAAGGACTTTTTAACGAGGTGTATCAGGTGTATTGAGAGCACAACTAGAAGCTATATTTCCAAGCACACTTCCATCTTCCTCTCTCTTTCTGTCTGGAAGCCTTTTTTTTTTTTTTTTCTTTTCTCCCTCCTTACAGTACATTCGTCTCTCCAGCTATAGCGAGGAAATAAACAGCAATCACTGTAGCGTGACTTAAAATCCACAGAGCATCCTGCTTTAATTGAGCTCTCACTTGCACGGCGATGCGACGGAAAACTAGGTGTGCGTCGCCCACAGCTGCTGAACATCTATTCAATTCAGGTCTATTTGGCAAAAAAAAAAAAAAAAAAACTCTTCCCTTTAACACCGTGAGTCTACAAGAGATCTGTGCTGCATGTAAATTTATACGCGGTCACTGAAGAGCTGTTATTGAGGAAAATAAAATAAAAAAAGACGCAACATGCCGGTTTGATATGTTATGATGTAATTTTTTTTTTTTTACGTCTTGCGTCAGCTTTTTATCCAGTTGTACTTATGTAGTTTATCCTGTACGGTCCTTAAGGTTCTCCCTTGAATGAATTTTCCAAAAAAAAAAAAAAGTGACACGGCGTGATATCGGTGTCAGAAAACGTAAAGAAATAGCTTTATACGGTTTCAAAATAAAACCAGATTTAATTAACTTTGCACGAATCCTGTTACGAATGCGTCGCCGTTTCGTATTTAAGTTTTAACCTTGACGACGAATGACGTCGTCCTTTTGTCACTCTTTAACGAAGCTGACTTAGTTTAAACCTGGTTAAACTTTTCAGACTAACTCCAAACATCCGATCGCCTCAGAAGGACAGATTTGTCCACTGTTCTATTGATCGTCACTTATTATCACTTTTCATGGTGGATTTGATTTGAATTTGATTTGAACTATTATTAACTAATATAATATAAGTCACGATCGGGGTTTTTTGTACGTTTGTACGCAGCTAAAGGAAGCGAAATTATTTTTATATGTGCTTTTGTTTTCGTGTTTGGGGACGTGGTAGCTCAGTGGTTAAGGTGTTCTACGACCGTTCGCTAGGTCACGGGTTTGAATCCCAGGTCCATTGAGTTACCACCACATGCTTGGGCCCCTGAGCAAGGCCCTTAACCTTCAATGGCTCAGGAGTATAAACTGAGCTAAAAATGTAATCCACTCTGGATAAGAGTGTCTGCTGTAAATGTAAATGTAAACCGACAGGGGGCGTGGTTTCTCGAGTTTTCAGAGTTTTTTTTGTCCTTCTGACGTCAAACGACGTCCCCTTCGTTCTGGCCGTTAGAGGGCGGGGCTGGAGCAGGAGGCTGAGTCTGATTCCCACGTGTGACGATTTTCCCTTCGCGCTTCGGTAATATTCTCCTGCGCTTCTGTGTTTGCGCTCCGTCTCTCTCTCTCTCTCTCTCTCTCTCTCTCTCTCTCGCTCTCTCCCCCCCTCCCTCCCTCCGTCCTGTATGTGTGTGTGTGAGAGAGAGTGTGTGTGTGTGGGAGAGAGAGTGTGTGTCTCGTAGTTTTATTGCCCTGTAGTTTTTTTTTGTGAGACAGCGCTATGGATGGAGACGGGAGCCAAGCCACGTCCGGAAGCCCGAGCGACACGCAGCATGACCCGGGGTAAGAGCGCACGGTGCACCGCGCCTCGGACTTCTGTCCCTTTTCTCTTCCGTGGGCTGTTTTTTTTTAAATCTTACAGCTTTTTGTCGGCGTGAAATGAAAGCGAAGAGTCGGGCTTCATAGAGCCGACAGCGTCCCCGTTAGTCCTTCCGGATACACACACACACACACACACACTCACAAACACACACACACACACGGCGGCTTTTGTCTTGCTTTCTTTTTATTATTCCCAGATATTTTTGGCACCACTGTGGCACAACTTCTCTCTCGCAGTATTTTTTTTGGGGGTAATCATTAATAAGTGAACGGCACACGTTCAGAAACATGGCCGATCTCGCACCTGGAACTGGAACTCACTTCTTTCTCTCTCTCTCTCTCTCTCTCTCTCTCTCTCTCTCTCTCTCTCTCTCTCTCTCTCTCTCTCTCTTCTTTCTTTTTCTTTCTTTCTTTCTTTCTTTCTTCTTGCAGCAAAATGTTTATCGGTGGCCTGAGCTGGCAGACCTCACCAGGTAAAGCATGACCTTTATCGTTATCTGTGTAAAGCTGGTGTTGTCTGGCTGTGACAGAGATTATAAATAGAGATGTGTGTGTGTGCGTGTGTGTGCGCGCGCGCGCGTGTGTGTACAGTATATATTTTTCAGTTTATCCCGGAGTCCTCTATTCGACCCCTGCGCGCATGTAGCGCACAGAGGGGCGCATTTTTACGCGCAATGCTAGAATAACTGACCCGCTTTCTCTCTCTCTCTCTCTCTCTCTCTCTCTCTCTCTCTCTCTCTCTCTCTCTGTTCTGTATCTCTCTCTCTCTCTCTCTCTCTCTCTCTCTCTGTTCTGTATCTCTCTCCCTCTCTCTCTCTCTCTCTCTCTCTCTCTCTCTCTCTCTCTCTCTCTCTCTCTCTCTTTATTTTTCTGTCTCTGCTCGTCCTCAGACAGCCTTAGAGACTATTTCAGCAAATTTGGAGAGATCAGAGAATGCATGGTGATGAGAGACCCCACAACCAAACGCTCAAGGTAAATCACAGGAATCATCACCATTATCATAGTTATTATATTAAGTAAGACTGACCCAGTGCTGGAGCTATTATTATTATTATTATTATTATTATTATTATTATTATTATTATTATTATTATTATTTAAGTCCCGTGTTGCTCTGGAAGAAAAGCAGCTCAGTGCAAACCCTGCTGCTGCTTTAATGCAGTTTGACATTGACTTGCAACCTTATGTGTTGTGCATGTGTGCTGTCCTCCTTTCTGCACATCCAACATACAGCTGAGTTACAAAACGGTATATTTACACTGGTCCCAAAAAGGGTTGCCTTTTGTAGAATAAAAGCTGCAAGATGCACCAAATACTCCAACTTTTATTTCCAGGTGAAATGTAACATCTGGTGTGATTAAAAAAAGAAAGTGCTATATATATATATATATATATATATATATATATATATATATATATATATATATATATATATATATGTAACAGCCTTTATATATGCAAATGATTTCTTATGGTTCCCAAAGGAACTTAGAATATTGAATATTGTGGCTTTATCATGTGCAAGATGTATATTGTGCATGATTTATCAAATTAGTATTAAAATGTTTTTTTTTCTGTAATCGTCTATCCAAAAGATGTGTGAACCGTAATCCAAAGTAAAGCACAAATAACTAATAATTTTATTGTATATAGAGACGTAAAACGATAATCGGCACGTTGTTGTTCACTTTGTTTTCTAAAGATAATGTAAAATCTGTTATGTGATAAAATTCTTCGGTCTCGCACGTTTAACTTAGCACGTTGATCTTTCTGCACTCGCGCGCCCTCGTCGTGAAGCCAGGATTCGGATCAGGTCTGTCGGAGCAGGTGAATCTCCACACTGTGTCAGATTAAGTGGGAATTACTTTGAATCTGGCAACTCTGGAGTCCTGCCTTGTATTTTGCTGGCAGACGGAGAGCCGTCAGTGCAAAAGCTGCTGCTCTAATGCAGTCTGACATTGACTTGGGGACTGTACAGCGAGTGTAGTCTGTGTGTGCGCGTCTGTGTGTGTGTGTGTGTGTGTGTGTGTGTGTGTGTGTGTGTGTACGCAGTGTCCTCTTTTTCTGAACACACACCGAGTGGCTTCCTCAGAGCAGAGCATTGATAGCTGCTATATTTAAAGCATCCTGACCTGCTCTGTGTTTCACTGACAGTCACATCAAGGGTAGAGAAAAAAGCAGCCATGCAAAAGCTGCTGTCTAATGCAGGCTGACGTGTGTGTGTGTGTGTGTGTGTGTGTGTGTACTGTATGGTTGTCACAGTTTTCACAGTTAGTCAGTGTGTCATCGGACGATTACTTCATTACTGTCTATCCAGAAAGTTCCTGACTCAGGTCGTTCTCATCCCTTTTTTTAGTATCCTGTTTCCTACCCACCCAGAATTGACCCAAATGTTTCTAAAGCAAACTCCTGTTTAAAGCGTGATTAAAAACGTCACACCACCAGCATGTTTGTAACTTTTATAATACGCTGTCCGTTAATACTGTGAACGTTTTGTAGACTCGGTGGCCACACTGTAAGTTTGAACCGTAACACCCCCGCTGTTCTTTTTCCTCACATGCCAGAGAAAATTCCTTAAGGCAAGTGTGTTGCTCCTGCTCACCAGGATAAATGATAAAATGATGCCATGATTAAATGTACCTTTTTCCCCCCTTCTTCCTCTTCTCACCATCTCATTATGTGCTGTGTCTCGGTTTTTTTGTCCCACAGAGGCTTTGGATTTGTTACGTTCGCTGACGCTGCCAGTGTAGATAAAGTCCTAGCTCAGCCGCACCACGAATTGGACTCAAAGACGGTAGGTTGTTGTTTTATTCTTCTTTTCTTTTTTCCTCCTCCATTCAATTGTGCAGTGCTTTCTCTCTCCCTCATGTGTATACACACACACACACACACACACAATGTGGATATTTAGTATAGTATGTATGCACGTCATCGTTGCTTGAATTCATGATCATCTAAAAGGGTTAACGAACAATTATTACGTGTTCTGTGTACATAAGCAGATCTGTCGCACAGTAAGTTCAGCTTCAAAACACACCCTCAACATGCAAATCTTTCGAAAGTGACTCAAAGTGACGCTCGAACGAGCGAGAGCGTTTCAGTCCCAGGCGTTCACGATTCCTCCTGACATCTTTGCTTTTTCCTATTCCATCCTCAGTGGTAGGACGTAAGAAGCAAGGAGGTGAGATTAAAGAAATGAGAAATACTCCTGTCCTCGTCGGCTAACTCGAGTCTTTGTGTTCGATAGCTTTGTCTATCGAAACTTTGTGTCTCTTATGCCGTCTAGACAGTTGTTGGCGTTTATTCAAGGGATCGAGCGTGTCTTTGTTGTGTTCGAAATGCGTTCATTGTCTTTCTCATCGTTCTTCGTCCCGTCACCTCGTTAGCGTCGTCTTAATGAAAGTCACCATGGCGCCCCCTCACTTTTACACTAAGTACTTTGATTGTTGTCTTTGCATTTATAATTATCTTATGCTTTTGGCTCGTAACAAATGCTGCTTGCTTCAACCAGCTGAAACCTGCTGTTTTTAATCTAAATGTCCTGCTTTTTAATATCATTTTTATAAATTTCATAGCGGGGTTGGGGGGGGGGGGGTTGTGGCAATTTTAGTTATTTATTGTGTATTTTTTTCCCCCCTTCTCAATCATCCTCTACTAATTGCTGTAGAACCTCCCGGAGACACAGAAGCACCAAAAAAAAACCCACAAAAAAAACCAAACGTCAGCACAGAAATTACTGTGCAAATTCCACACGTCTGAAAACACCGGCTTTTTAACACGGTACAAATCATGACTGGATGCTATTTTCTTTTAGATGAGAACATTTCGTTGCGTTTTCATTACGTTCAACAGTTGACATTCGCATAATAGGAGCATCCGGTTGATGTGGACACGTGCCGGTGCGTTTCCTGGGGACAACCTTCTTTCGAACTCGTGCTAAGAATCTGAAATGAAAAGATGTTAACAGACGGCGGGGTGTCCGAGCTCCACGCTCTCTACACGCTGCCTTATCGACGTCAGTTTAAAAGCTTTGAAATGCCAGATGTGGAGAAGCACTCGAGGTCCTTCGGGGCAGTTAACGGAGGATGAATAACGGCCTTGCCGATTTATGACGGGTAACAATACGAGGGTGTGAGGATAAGGAAATGAGGACGTGTCGAGCGGGTGAAGCTATAGTTCTGTTGTGTTGCTCTAGCTGTAGTTTTTATTGAATAATTTAATAACGTCACTGCTGCTGACACGACGTATTAAAAGCCGATCTTACGCAGAACTTTTTGTCTCTTTGTAGTTTTGTCACAAAGGTGTGTGTGTGTAAGCGAGCGAGCGAAAGAGTGACACTAAAATTTCTCTATCATCTAATACTAATGTCTTCTATAACACAGTTGGACTCTAAAGAGCTTTCTGTTTAAAAATAAATAAATAAAAAATCCCTGCTCTCTTCCTCACTCCTTTCTGCTTACTCGCAGACCATCACGATTGGCTAGTATGGCTGTGATTGACAGGAGAGTAAGTGTGATATCCTGCTCATCCTCGAATTTACTGAGCATAACGTGTGAGCTTTTTCCATTGTGAAGAACAAATCTGAACTATCGGCTCATTCGCACAGTTCGAGGGATTTGCGCACCAGATGCTTTGAATAATGTAAAACTATCAAGGGGAAGAAAAAAGTGTAGAATCGTCGATACGGAGAACATTTCTAGAAAGAATTTTCAGTCTCGGCGAGAAGTCGTCCTGTGACGAGAGAGAGAGAGAGAGAGAGAGAGAGAGAGAGAGAGAGAGAGAGAGAGATGGAACTACAGTTTATAGCTATTGTAACATAACAGGCTGAGATCAGGACCTTAATGGATGTTACACAACATTAAATGTGACTATAAAGAAACAAACAGTATATTGTTGTCGAGGAATAAAACACTTCAGGCACTTTTTAGGCTTTCTTTTTTACCAAGGTCAACAGGTCATAAATCCATCAAATCTATACGTGTGTTTGAGTCATTTAAACCCTTAGCACTGTAAATCCCCCCCAACACCTTATTAAACTGTTTGAAAGATGAAATCTGACTTTCTGTTTAAAGATCAGGTCACTTTTCCTTCCTCTTATTACTGAAAGAGTGATTCTAATCACTTTTCGCGTGAACGGCAACTCAAAAGGGGTTAAAAAATTTTTTTGTGTGTGTGGCATTTTTCCAAGTGAGCACAGGAGTCAGGCTCGTTTAATCAATTTCCTCCAGACACACGCACACGGATTAAGAATGACATAAAATATACAGAGAGGTAGAAAAAGTCTAACAAACGTGCCAATCTCTGCAGAATTTTTAGCAGGAGATGATTAAGTAACAGCTGTACCAAAAATAAAATGTGTGCACAGCAATAAATAGGCGGTGTGTGTCGGGCGCGATCCCGAGCGCAAACACACGCACACATACACGCCGTCTGTGTGTATTTCTGTTCAGTAAATCGCACAACGTTTAACGTCTGCAGAGTTAAAGAGCTCGGCACGGTCGCCGGAGGACGCTGTTCGGGATAAGCAGTAGATTATTGTTTTGTTTTATTTTTGGTTTTGCGTTTTTTTAGCGATGACGCTGGAATGTTTACATATATGTATATGTATAAATTTGTCTTCCATGTCGTGGGAAAAATCAGGAATATGGAAGAGATTTGTGTGTGTGTGTGTGGGGGGGAGTACAGATGCGTTGTCTTACGGGTGACGTGATTTGTAATTGTTGTAAAAAAAAAAAGTATAAACAATATATAGCGATACCACCAATATCACAAAGCGTGTGACCCATTTGATCGCGGTATGTTTGTTGTCGTATTTCTTATCCCTCTTAGCACGTGACTTCTTTTCCTCAATTATAGACCGACTTATTCATGACCTGATTTATTATTCACATTTATTTAAAAAAATCACATTTTAAATTGTTTTTTCCCTTTTTTAAAGCATCTGAAGAAAAAGTTGTCAAAAGCTTTTTTTATTTCCTGCTACAGATATCACTAAGTTAGATGATCGCTAGCTTCTGGCTACAACAACAACAAAAAAAATGGTGATCAGGACAAACGTATTGTTTGTTAGTGTTTATTTTTTAAGTATGTTGTTTAACTCGACCTTTAGGACCGAGCATCACGTAACTCTCTCTTGCTAACTACTCACGATCTGAATGGAGTTAAACATGGCAAGAAAATCAAGACCCCAGTCTCGAGTAATATCTGTTCGGTGTAACGTGAGGACAAAACCCCACGGCTCGCAACCTAAACCGGGGCTAATGTCGAGATGGCAAACACGAGGAAGTTTGTTAATAGATAATAACGATGAACTTGTTCGACCGCGTGTTAATGCTCTTAATTAGCAAACTGGCTGTCAGTATATTACTGCGTTAAATTAGCCGGCACTTTTTAGCGTTGTAAATTTTGTACAGAACGCAGTGTTTAATCTTGTTTTATCAAGCGCTGCTTTGACAGCATCGGTACCATGATGTTGTCCTCCAGCTTTAAGTGAAAGTGAAGGCCGTGCAGTTAAAAATGGGAATCAAATGACGTTCGGTCAGCAAACACACACACCTCGGCTTTTATTTACATGTACACACCTTGTCACGCCTGATCTCGCTCCAGCTCGCTCCATATACACGTGACTTGTTTTCCCGCTACAGGATGAGGCGTCAGTCCTGGTTTATCTGTCTGGTTTGAAGTGAAGTCAGAAGTTTGGGGTTTTTTTTTTTTTTTTTTTTTTTTTTTTTTTGTACATAAGTGTTGGTATAATACCTGATATGAGACAGCCAGACCGAGACCGACCCAGACACAGAGAGACAGACTGACCGAGAGACAGACTGACCGAGAGACCGAGAGACAGACAGTCCGAGAAACCGAGAGACCGACACACCGACAGACCGAGAGACCGACAGACCGACAGAGACACAGAGACCGACAGGCACAGAGACCGACAGGCACAGAGACCGACAGGCACAGAGACCGACAGGCACAGAGACCGACAGGCACAGAGACCGACAGGCACAGAGACCGACAGGCACAGAGACCGACAGGCACAGAGACCGACAGGCACAGAGACCGACAGGCACAGAGACCGACAGGCACAGAGGCAGACACGCAGGCAGGCAGGCAGGCAGACACGCAGGCAGGCAGGCAGGCAGACACGCAGGCAGGCAGGCAGGCAGACACGCAGGCAGGCAGGCAGGCAGACACGCAGGCAGGCAGGCAGGCAGACACGCAGGCAGGCAGGCAGGCAGGCAGGCAGACACGCAGACAGGCAGGCAGGCAGGCAGACAGGCAGGCAGGCAGACAGGCAGGCAGGCACGCAGACAGGCAGGCAGGCAGACACGCAGACAGGCAGGCAGGCAGACACGCAGACAGGCAGACACGCAGGCAGGCAGACACGCAGACAGGCAGGCAGGCAGACACGCACCGAGACAGACACACAGACAGACAGACACCGACACAGACACACAGACAGACAGACACCGACACAGACACACAGACAGACAGACACCGACACAGACACACAGACAGACAGACACCGACACAGACACACATACAGACAGACACCGACACAGACACACAGACAGACAGACACCGACACAGACACACAGACAGACAGACACCGACACAGACACACACACAGACAGACAGACACCGACACAGACACACAGACAGACAGACACCGAGACAGACACACAGACAGACAGACAGACAGACACCGACACAGACAGACAGACAGACAGACACAGACAGACACCGACACAGACAGACAGACAGACACCGACACAGAGAGACAGACAGACAGACACAGACAGACAGAGGGGGATCACATGTAGCAGAACAGATCAGCAGAACCGAGCATATGGGCTCCTCGGCTTAAACAGAAAGTAAGCACATTAAGTTGAGCACGGTTATTTGGGTACAAAGGAGAGTGGATTTTGGACTAAATCTTAAAATCTTGAAAGAAGGCTGCAGAATTCTGTTGGACAGAATTAACATCAGCCCTCAAGACAACAGCCCTCACGCTATCATGCTCATATCACCATAATAATCACTTAGAAAAAGTGCGATGTTTTGAAATTTCCTCCATTTAAGCAAACAGCGTTTGAGGTACACGGATATCGTACAATCTTATAAAAGGACACAACACACGGCCACTTCGTTATTCATTTAAGGTCATGTTTGTCATAACAGTCGTAAACGGCTATAAACCGCTCCTTCGCTAGTCTTTTTCCTCTCGCGAAAACAAACCTGCAGCTTGTCATAATGCTGAGAAACCAGAAAGCAATAAGGCTTTTTCATGCCAAAAAAGTTGTCAAAACGTTATAGATTTACTTGTTTCCGAAGCGAGACTCCTTCCATAAACTTAAAGCAAATGTCTCTTCGCAGTAAACTTCGTCAGATCGAAGACTGCTTTGCAGTTTTTTCCATGTGTTTATCTGTGTAAGTTCTTATTGTACTGGTGTTTAAAAAAAAACATGTTGTGGAAAAAATGATGGTTTCACAGCAAAAATGTGCATCATTCTCAGGTTTTATATCTGGACACACATTGATGTGGCTCTTAAAATAACTGAAAGGGAAGAAAAAAAAACGAGTGGAGAACTCGACCGAATTAGCTCGAATGCTCGTTCTTCTTCGATACGAGAGAGCAGGAGACGAGCGCCGTCATCCTGCTCCGCCCCGGGAAAAAGGAGCGCGGCGGTTTCCTGCTGCAGGTCCGTCTGATGTGGTGTTTGTCTAATGCCGAGCTGAATAGCCGGAACCGAAGGGAAAATAAATGCAGAGGTTTTTTTAGACGCTCCGTTGACTCTAAATTGTCCTGGCTTTGGCTTCAAATGCCCCGGATGTCTTGTTTGCACACGCAGTTTCTGGGTTTAGTTGTTTGGCTGCCTGCTTCTTGTAGGGGCAAGTTGTAGACCAGTACAAGCAATCAGGAATAAAAACTCAAGTTAAAGAAGGTTTTCAGTTTTCTATTCTATAGGCATCAGGTTCTGAATGAGTTTTTAGCTTTTGTGTCATTCGTGTGAAGTCTCGTCTCGTGTTCTTTTACTTTCAGTGCTGATTTATACAGGATTTCTATAAATCCTTGCGTTGTCGGCGATTTGAGGAGTTTCTATCAAAATAAAAAATAAACTGGAATCAAACATTGACTTTCTGATCGCTGGCTCTCTTTTGCGTTAAGCATTTATTTAGATAATAAATTCATTCAAGCTCCTCTCTGTCCCGACGACCGCTAAATAGCAGCAGCAGCTACTCTTTCTCAGTGCTTATTACTTACTTTGTACTCATTTCTGTTTTCATTCTGTTTAAAATTCTCGCAATCTTGCACCAGGCGCAGCTGCATCGCCGCTGCAAGGCTCCTGTCATTTCTGCACCAGATTGTGGGCAGAGTGTGAGTCAAAACCGAAATCTGAATGCTTATCTCCCATAGCGTGACGTCAGATTTTTGAGCGCAGAGGCTCCAAGACTGCTGTTTTGAGGCACCGGAAATTAGAAAAAAGAAACTTGACCATTTATTACTTGATCTAATCTGATACCGATCCTAAAAATCACGACAGGTGTCCGTCGGCGCGTTTTGATGAAAAAACACGACCACGGCCCTTTTCAGACAGGGTTAAATTTACATACGGATCACGGAGTCGTTTGCATTCCCGTCCTCTGCGATCGCAAGCGCTCGTCTGTGATCTTTTTCCTCCGAGAAGATGATAAGTTACAAAAACAAACAAACAAACAAAAACGTGTTTATTTATTTACGTTAGTTCCGTCTGGATTGACACGTCGATGATTTTGCACACTGTTGCCACCTCTTGCGTTGGGTGGGGAAAAAAGTTTTTTGTTGCTTCCTGACATTTTTATATACCTACTGCACGTAACCACACAGAGATGATTCCTTTCTTTCAACAACTACGTACATTTTGTGTGTGACAATCAGGCGATCGATACTGACCGTTTCTTACGTATTCGTAACGGTGCGGCAACAGAAGAGCCGGGTTTGGTTTCAGCCTCCGTTTCAAGTCAAGTCAAATCGATTCAGTGTGTCATTCTTACATGAATCGTCGGTAAGGTGACTAGCATGTATTAGCCTTCATCATCACTAGTTGTCAGTTATTGTGTGATTCCCGGGGTATCTGGATATTGGTTGGGAGAAAAGTGGGGTTCTAGTGGGGGTGGGACACAGAACAGGAGAAAGAAGAAAAGACCGATGCAGAAAAATCATTAGAAACCAGGTTCAGATCTAAGCCACTTTCCCTTTAACTGCCTCTGTAGCTGACGTAAGTCTCGTAAAATTGAGAGATTTAAACGGTCGGTTCTGAGTAACGGATCTAAGGACAGATTCGGTCCGATCTTGAAAAAGTAACCGAATAGCTTCTTTCCTTCTGTGGTTCCTTTTGCTCTCTGCAGTGAAACTAGAAGAGCAGCAGGGTTACATAAGGCCTCGTCACACCTGCACACTCCGTTTCCTCTCTTCTCTGCCAGTCTGTGCTAGACCAGACACACACTCGCTGTGGAAAGCAGGTTTACCTCTGCAGAGGTGTACAGTTTCACAGAATATGAGTGTCAGAAAAGTGATGACTTACTTCCACCAGTTTGCTGCAGTCACCGAACAGGGCTGTGTTTTTTTTTTTTTTGTTTTTTTTTTAACTCTTGGCTGTCCTGCAGCGGGTTTTCTACTAAAACGTCCCCGAAAGCTAATCGGCGCGCACCATAAATAGCTGCTAAACATGGGTAATTTGACCTCGTACTCGTTTCCCGTTGCAGCCGGTTTCATCACTCCCTCAGAGCTTTAATAATAATGACAATTCAGCGATATATCGTTTACGATAGAAAACCTCTACAGAAAACCTCCCTCCGATATCATTTTAGTGTTAATGATAACCAAACGATGCATTATGCACCCTTTTCGAATGAACCTTTTATGTTGTATGTCTAAATCACGAGCAAGATCCGTTCATCGACTGCTTTTTTTTTTTTTTAGATCGCTAGGCATAACGTAGTCATAATAACAAGCAGCAATGTAACATCGGTATGACGACGACGTCCGTATCAAGCGGCTTGGACGGAATCCGTCGGGAGGTCTTTGTTCTACGGACGTAAAGCTTTTTTTTGTTCCGACAAGGTCCTTCATCTCTCACCAGACAGACAGACGGAGAACAAGCAGGAAAATCCCCGCCAAGTGAGAGAGAGTTGTAACGAGCAAAAATAGAGCCATGGAAAGCAGTCAGATCTGTGTGTCATGACATCTACCTAAGCTTTAATCGCTGTTCTGATGGCAATTAATCATCATTTCTAAAGTAAACATGAAGTCGGTAAAAAAAAAAAAAGCTAGAAGAGACTCGACGTTATAAAATCTCTTTGCTGTCGTATTTTAAACGTTTCTCTCTCAATCCAAGGCTTTGATCTTTAACCATCCTCTCACTGTTTTGTCTGTAAGTCCTCACTAAAATGTGTAGTAGATTATCCAAGCCAACAGTGTAGGTATGTGGAAAGTCAGCATACTTAAAAAGATCAGACTAACCCTTTAATAATACAGAGTTGTTGATGTGTTGTTAATACAAGTGATGATGATGATGATGGATAACAAACAAGATGTCTGTAAATCATCACAAAGCTGCTCTCGCTTCAGAATTTAATTCGAGCGTCGTTTCATTCTTGTATTTTAAACCCATTAATTTAGTTCGTATTGTTGCAACGGGACGTTAAATTATGGGCGACGAAGATTTTCATGAATGCAAAATAGAGGTAGCGATGATGATTCGAAGCATCCGGTGCAACAATATTACACGACATTGTACTTAATGATATTGTTTATTGCGATATTGTTTGACAGATGAGAAATCAATGATCATAAATAGTGACATAAGTGTGAGAATATTTCAGTTTCCCTCTCATTAAGAGGAGCCGGTTATTGATTTATGCCTCACGGAGGGTGTGTTTACCGGCTCGTTTAGACCAGCAGTGAAGTTAATCTAGTGCTGGGTGATGTGGCCAAAATATTATGATATCGTGTTACAACAGGAGAGGACATTTTTCCCTCGCAATACCGGTTATCTATTGTGATATTGAAGTTTTTTTTTAACAAAGCAATCAAACTCTTATGAAAACCTAACAGGATTCGGTTACATAACTTCTACAAGGTCAGATTTTTATAAGCGTGAGAAAGAGGAGAAATGGAGCTCATGTAAAAAAACAACAACAAACCGACTACTTGCTGCTGTAAATGTTGAATGTTAAGTGTTGGAAAAGTAAAAGAGCATCTTAGCAGAACTCGTTTACTGGAAAAGAATAAGTAGTAGGGATTTTATATAGAATAGGAAGTGAAGAACAGTGTCGTTTGGTACCTGGATACATTTCACTAATGTAGGCTAATGTAGCTAATCGTTTAGCCCTAACGCTTTATCCAGCTAGCACGACGCAGGTAAACCTTTTACACGTCGTATACAAGGGAGTATGTGGACCAAATTGTCAGGAATGTCATTTTCAAAAGATTTGTTTGTTAGTTACTGAGAAAAGATTCAAAATGATTTGGAATTTCACTGTAAATACTCGTAGCATCGCAGCTAACCAGACATTGGTCAGTTGAGCAACGTTTCTTCCGCTTATTAAGTTGTAAACACTCGGAAGACTGGACTCTGTGCGTGGGGTGCGTGTGTGGGGTGTGTGCGAGGGGTAGGGGTGTGAGTGGGGTGTGTGTGAGATGGGTGTTTTTGGTGTGTGGTGGGTGTGAGAGGGTGTGTGTGTTTGGTGTGTGGTGGGTGTGAGAGGGTGTGTGTGTGTGTTTTCTAAACATAACCACTGCGAGGGGAAAAATGATCACAATTCCAATGTCCTAACACAATATCAGTCAACTTCACTCTAGTCAAAGACTAAATTAAAGCATTTTCACAGTCACATCTGTGTCACTTTGCTTCATTATCAAATATTAGTGCGTAAGTCGGTCGGCCGCTGCATCGGGGCTGGTTTTTTTTTTTTTATTCTTCTCCATGTGACGGCACAGAGAGTTTCTGGTCACACCGTTCAATATGAATGCAAGGTAATTCTCTCATCAGCCTCGCATTTACATAAATACCTCAACTGAAAGGACACAGATTGTTGGCATTTTCCTCCTTGCTGAGGTGCACAGAGGAGCCATTCACTCCATAAGGGCACGACCCGAAATAGGAAGCGCGCTCTGATTGGCTCGTGCAGTGCCTATCTTTTTAAAGGCATCTTGCGCCTGTAGTACTACTGATGAATGGAGTCAGGACTCGGACAGATGGGCTGTGTGTGTGTGTGTGTGTGTGTGTTATTTCTTTTTAGTTATGTGTATTTAAATTGGCAACGCTGATTGCCATGTTAATCTCACACAGCATTTTTCATCAGCCATTGAATCAGCGCGAGGTTTTATTTATTTATTTAATTTCTTTTCTCCCCGTGCGCCCTCATTACCGTAATATTGCAACGGATGTTAAGAAGAAATCACGATCAGGTTCATTTTTCAATATATTTAAAAATAATTTCTTTATCATGAACTGTGTGTGTGTGGGTGGAGGGGGTGGGGGGTATTTTACAGAGACGCCTCATGAAAAGAGTCGACCTGCTTTGCAATTCAAAACGCGGTGGCGTGCGAGCACTCGGATTGGGCTGCTCGTTCGCAGTAATTGAGGTTGAATCGCTTGCGCCTGGGGCCAATCGCTAAAACGAATCATTACATGGAATTCATTATGAGGAAGGTTACTATAGCCAGGTGTTATGGAATTCATCTCCTAAATTGACCTGATTTACAGAGATAACAATCATAACTCTGTCAAATGGAATTATAGCTTTGGGGGGGAAACGTGGCCGTTTATCCTCCAGATAAATTTCTCGAGTCTCCGTTCTTCTGCTCCGGTAGACAGCAGGGTAATTAGGTCGCGCTCCACATAACGGTAGCGCCGGCTTAATTTCTCTTAAAGCCGTGTTTGTGCGGATGTAGTTAGGAAATACGTGACGTAGCAATTAACTGGCGTAACACGCCAGGGGTGGAGGTTTCAGTGAGACGTGTTTTGATATTAAAAACTGTCATTTTGATGACTGATGAAGCTTTTATTAAGGCTCGATGATGTGATTTGATTTTCCAGGATACGACAAACATGATGCACTTTCCTGATTATACCGGTATCATTACGGCTCAATCTTTTACTGAATAAACTCTGCGTCAAGTAATTGATTAACCGTCGAATAACCAAGCATCTTGTTTTTTGTTTTTGTTCCACCCGTTTGATTCTCGAGCCCTGAAAACAGTTTTGCTATTTTATTTTTTTTTCCACCCGAAGCTTATATCATGCTTTGACATTAACAGGGAAGTGCGGTAAAGGAATCATTCACACGGTGCTGAACACTGCATATTAAATCCTTACCTTACCTCAAATGTTCTCTATCGACTTGATCGTCTGAAGTTTTGCGTTTGACTAGGAAGCGTCTCGTAACCGTTTAGCTACCAACCTACCTAAATCTGTCTGTCCGATTTGTTCAGCGTCTCAAACAATCTTGACGCAGGTAAGAGATGCTGTACGACACGCCGTATTCTTGTATACATGGAAACGGGATGGTGCTAAATGGTAACAGCCTTGAAGCTGCGGGTCGTCCGTGTCTCGACGTTTACATTCGACATTTACATAATTTGGCAGATGCCCTTATCCAGAGCGACTAACATTATCTCATTTTTGTACAACTGAGCACTTGAGGGTTAAGGGCCTTGCTCAGGGGCCCATCAGTGGCAGTTGGGTGAACCTGGGATCGAACTCACAACCTTCCGATTGATAGCAAACACCTTAACCACTAGGCTACCACATGCCCACTGACGATAAATAAACCTAGGTGTTATTTGAGACTGATAATAAATCGATTAAATTGTGTCGGGGTTTAACAAACGAAACGATTCGATTGTCGTCAACGATTCAATTGTCAAATCGACGCGTGGTTTTCCGTAAGGAGACGATAACGTTTAAAGAGAGAGAGTTCTGTCTAAAGTTCTTTTTGTATACTGTTTGTAATGCATGTGCCGCTATTTGTGTCTTCTGTTCGTCAGCGCAAGTACGAGTAGTTAAGCACGATATCGGACCGATACCTGACGACGGTATCCGTGTCGATGCGCCGCTAGCGTTAATCGTATTGGTTTTTTTCCATGCGTTAAATGAGATTATGTCACAAACCCGTTCTGTGAAGGACTCACTTTTATCCAGATTGCTCTAGTGTTTTCATATAGCACACATGACGAGTGTTCGCCTCCATAATGATTCCAATCTGATATCACTCCATCCCTCCCTCTGGGCGAGCGTTCATCTCTATAGCGCGAGATGCACCTCAACGTTTGCCTTGCTGAACACGGCCAAGTAATTTTCTGCAAGAGAACAATTTCGATCTGTTTACATTTTTTTCTTTCTTTCTTTTTTTTTTTTTCCCTTTTCTTTCCCATTTCTCCTTCACCGTCTCCTCGGATGAGATCGGCTGAAAGTTTTAAAGAGCCGCGTATTAAAGCCGAGCGTGACACTGGTGCATGAAATAGTTTCTCATTCGTTCCAAATGCGAGATTGATAAAGCTCCCGGCGCGAACGGCTGACGGGGAGAAAAACACCAAAATTAACAAGGCGATGAACCGAAGAGAAGAAAAAAAAAGAACAAGAAAAAGAAGAATAATCTGTTGTCCTCCTTAATTTTTGGGCTTCTTGAGTTGACACGAATGCTTTGAGCACTTTGCGAGAGCACTTTAGACTGTAGTGGTGGTTGTGCGTCTACACGATTTGTTTACTTTTCTTTAAAAAGCTTATAAACCAGTCAATGGATGATGTATGTCTGATATATGTCTGATATATGTCTCTATTATACAAAAAATAATCAGTGATTAAGTAGCAATGTTTTCTTCACAAATAGCAGTGAACTGATAGGATGAGCAGGCGTCCTCTTAATTCTGCATTCTATTTCTTCTTCTCAGATCGACCCTAAAGTGGCCTTCCCTCGCCGCGCTCAGCCTAAGGTAAGAACCATTTTGATCGATCCATCCGTTCGTCCCTCGATATATCTGTCCGTCCTGCTGCTGCTGCTGGTTTCTGAAAGCTGTGACTGTTTTTCAAAACACTTGATCTTGATCGGTCAGAGGTTGCGTAGATCTACGGTGAACACGTACGCCGGGACGCGTACGTTATCCGTAAGTGTGTTATCCGTAACCTGTATAGAAGTCGTCACGACCGTCAGTGCTTTGTAACAGTAAGGGGAAAAGCTGTAACGTCACGCGACGACGTTTATGTTTTCGAACATTACATCACACGATGTTCGAAATTCTAATAACCTTTCACTTCCTGGCACTAAAGAGCATCACATTATACGCCTGTTTACTGTGTTTGCTTTTCTCTTGATCCCAAAACAAACTAAAATCGATAATGGATCCCCCCCCCCCCTCTTTTTTTCCTCGTGGTTTTTCTGAGGTATTGTTGCTGAGCGGTTTGAGTTTCAGAAGGGGAATCGGCAGCGAAAGCTTTCAAAGCCATAGCACATGGTGTCTTAAGGGTATCGGCATATGGTTGAAACAATCAGAGTGTTTCTGTGTGAGTTCCCCCCCTCCCCTTTCTACCCTTTCTATTTTTTCCCCCTCTCTTCTAATACTTGCCCGATTTTTTTTGCTTTAACCTTTTTTTTTCATATCACAGCTTGGGGAAAAAACCTGAAGAAAAA